>NC_134829.1:32321756-32401850 GCF_004210375.1 Tachypleus tridentatus | reverse complement strand
CATTTACAAAATCAAACTTTAAAGATCAAAATGCTTTATCATGTTCTTAAGCCTATCCATACTTTGTTTCCACTTTATGGAGAGGAGACAATCAAGCAGCTATATATAAAGAAATTGTACTGAAACTTGATAGTATGATGTGAAACCAAGGAAATTGTAATTTTCTTGCTTTTAATGCATTGAGGCCAATGTCTCATTGCAACTCTCTTAATCACTGTCAACATGTTTCTCAGTTACATTTCAAGGATAGACAAAGTTTCAATTGGACCTGGCTAAGTCTTCCTGTTCTAACATGAATATATTTGGTAAACCAGTGGCCTGCCTGAAATGCTTTAGGATATGGACTTGGTATTTTATTTACCAGAACATTGCATAGTGATATGTAGCCTCACTCAGATTAACCTGTGCAGTTGGCAAAAGCCTCTCACTTTCATATGGGTTCCTATCTAATGACAGCTGGAAAGACTGCTGGTATTATTCATTCAAAATGGAAGGTGCTAACAGGGACTCTGACACTTGGATGCATGGATAGTCTAGAGCTATAAAGCAGTGAGCTGCTTGGAGTAGTTTATGCAGCTCTGTATACATGAGGTTAGGTATCACAAGTTGCTCTCAAAGTGACAGGAAACCTTTCCTGAAAGGTATATCACCTCATGGTTCACAGTCTTTACATATGGGTCCATTGTCTTGTCTGCTTGGAAAACAATTTTGACTATTGGACTGGAGCTGAAACTATGATGACTGGTGACACCCTAAGAGTGAGGTACAAACTTCTTCATGCAGTGTCAGTATTCCATTACAATGATTTTCAGTCACTAATGCTTCCTTGCTGCTGAGATAAATTCTCAGGAGTTATAGATTGTTTTGATGGTCTGGGTGCTCCAAACATTCTCTCTAACTCTGAGGTTGCATGCTAACTGATTTTAAGGATGTTTGTGTCCAAGAGAAGGCTTCTACTTGATTCAACACTTCTTTTCTCCTGATGTTTCTCTCTGGTAAACTCTCCTTCTTGGTTATGAAAATTTTTAAGCTCAGAATAAGCTTTTCTAATCATGAAAAGATTCCTTTATCTTGAGGTAAAGTGATAGCTAGTATTCATATTATCAAAACCGAAATATTGCAATGAATCCTGTTATGGCACTAACATTGATCTTTCATAATTACTTGTGATGGACTGATTTATACACAAGTAACAGGTAGTTATATCTAATAATAGAAGAGCTAATAAGATAATTTGTGTACTAGTCTCTGTTTCAAACATTAACAGAGCTTTCTTGAATGTGAAATAATGAGATTGGACAAGTTTTGAATGAAACAAACACAAATTTTATTATGAAATAAAAAGAAAATGCAGCATATGTGCTTGCATAGACAGAATTGCAGCCAGTTATCTCTTAGTTGGTGTTTAGACCTACAACTTTCACTTTTTCAAGAAGTGAAGCACTGTGATCTTTTGTACAGTCTTAACACGAAGAACTGAACCATGAAAGTACACTTAAATTCAGCAGATAAACTGTTTCTTTCTTCAGTCAAGCCCCCTGCTAGTACAGCAGTAAATCTACAGATTTACAACACTAAAATCAAGGGTTCAATTCCCCTCAGTGGGCTCAGCAGACATCCTGATGTCGCTTTGCTATTAGAAAAACAAATGCACATCTTCAATCAATAGTTACTTTGTGAACTGTACATTTTACACCAAGTTGTTGAAAAAGCAAACATCATCCATTTGACAAACAAAGAATATTACAGTTAGCGACCTTTTTAACATTTATGTACTATATTATTGCAATATCTTCTGTGGCAGAATAGACATCATCTTTCTTAAAGAACAAAGGAACAAAGCAGCCTGAACAAAGAAAACTTCAATTTTGGGAAAGGCTTGACAAAATCTAGTTTGTCTCAATGTAGAAAGAACAACACTGTGTTGTTTCAAACTTTCTTGTTTCACCTGATACTTGAATTTCTCAGTTTAGCTGATACAGTATCTGCATCACACATTAAGTAGGTGCAACATTCCACATTAGCAAAGGTAAAGTACACTGATACTCTTCCATTGTTACACTGTGAATCATTACCAGAATATGCATTCTCAGACTGTTGAGAACTATTATCTATAATAAAGATGTAAATTGTGCTTATCACTATAACATTTCTGGTATATAGTGTGTTGTTTTACTTTCATGTCAAGCTGGTTCCATAAATTTCCTATATCATCAGCTTTATTTTCTATTTAAAGTTTGTCTTTTAGTGTAAGTTTAGGTCATGTTTTGAGCATCTCTGCATACAGATCAGAATGTTGTCAAAGGAAAAGAAAATGTCATTTGGGTAGTTTTCCATCTGTAGAAGAGTTATAAGAAAACTCAAAGTTAACAATTACCAACTTTGTTTCCATTTAAGAAATATGCAGTGATAGAGTGTTTGATCATTCAGTGTGGTGAAAGCTTGTTGATTTTATTGCCACATCCCTGATGCCTCAAGTATGGGCCTTGCTTGAATGGACATGAAATTGACAGGTGATGGAGAGACAGAGTTTCAAATTGTTATCACTGTGCGAATATACAATGTGTTGGATGAAAGTACAAGTTTAGCATGATTTCAAGATGTTTATGAAATGTTTTGTAATAGTTTTTACTAAGCTAGGTGACTTTGGACATCAATTCTTCTTTTGAGATGAGTAATAAGTCTGCCAGAATAAATCGATTTAAATTGAAAAGTGGATGTGGCTAAATCATTTGGCTATGAAGGAAATGGTAGCATCTGTTAAGTTCAGACATTTTTGAATAACATTCATTTGGAACAGCTCTATTCCTTAGAACATACACCCCTGATGGTGGAACATAACATGCTTACTGATGCCATACATCTGGTTCTTCTAAAGCAGGCTCAGATGGGATTTGTTGAGCAGTTCATGGAATTTACCCCTCTGAAAACCCAAGTATGAAACACTAAATGAAAACTGTTTCTCCAGGCTGTCTAAGATTAAAGTTGAGATTAATTAAGCCCACATTTCTTAATGAATGTTTAATTATTATGTATTAATAAACTACTTGCTATTTGAATACATAAATGACTTTAAGTATCTTTAAATGAATCAGTAGCTTATTACATTTCTCTAAATATTATTATTGTCTGCATCTTATATAAGGTGAAATGTGATAAACTAGGTTATTGGTGAGTTAATTCAAAGTAAATTTGACATGAATCAAAAAATAAAAATATGGAAGTAAACAAGTAGTCTTTAAATATATTACATAGTTAGATTTAACATACAGCTTTCTTTTAAATTTCCTCTTCAGTTACATAATCTAAAATTTGTGTGCTTATTTTTGCTACATTATTATACTAATTGATATTATACAGTTACATAGGCTTTACTGTTATAAAATCTTATAACTAAAAATAAAACCTTAAATCATTAGTATGACATTTAACTAATTAAAGTTCATAAAAAAAAGTAGCTGAAAAACTCCTTTTGTCCAGTTCAACTTCCAATGTCAGCTATCAGTATTATTCTGACATATGAACAGTGGAATAATTATTTTTCTATCCTTGTGTAAAAAACACCTGTTTGTTGAAAAGCCATGTGACCAGTGGTGTATTCAGGTGGGGGCTGATGTTCTTAATAGAGGCCCACTGATCATTTTATTCTATTTATAATTACATGGGAGGTAGGGCCCACAAAAATTATTAGTATCTGGGTCTACACAACCTTAAATCCACTACTGAACGAGAGTGGTAAGCCTACTGGAAGTTCCAGCTGATACTTGTTTGTTAGTAACAAGCAACTGTTGGAAATTGGAACACACATTGCTGGGCCTCTCAGTAGTTGTTTCGTTTACCTGTTACTTGTTAACTCAATGGACCTATCCAGAAGTTTTTGCTTTTTTTCGTGATCATTGTTTTTTGTGCTTTTCTTTGTCATCTTGTTAGGAATGTTTAGTTTATATTAGATGAAAAGGAAATGATAAATTGAGTCACAAATCGCTGTCAGAATATTTCTTAACATTTTACACAGTAATCTTGGCATAGCTACATTTTGTCAACTAGATTCAACATGGTTCCTTTGTTTTTCACATATTTTTTCATTGCTTTGTTTCAATTCTTACTCTTTCTGTCATATATATTTTTCTGTAAATTATGCATTTAAAAAAAGATTTTAACAAATATACAGTCAGAGTACAAAGCAATTTTGCATTTTAAGATTCTTCATCTGAAAAGTTTCAAATTTCATTTGTATGATCTAAATATCATAAATCCTAAATAAATATAAAATGTTTATTTTCAGAAATTTACTTTATCTATTATTTTCTCTACCATAAAACTATACTAGGTAAGTACTAACCTCATAATCACCAAATAAAAAGAAATAAATCTAAATAACTTTTTTTTTTCTAGAATGACTGCAAATTATAACATAAAACCATGATCGTTTATCCTAAAAAGCTTAAAGCTGCTAATAGTATACATGTATTTGTACATGATTTTAATAATTAAACATAATAATTAAAATAATATGAACTGCATGATCATATTATTATACTGAATTATGCATGAGTTACTTGAAAGCATACCTTGTGAAGAATTATTGTTATTATTTTAATTGTCTTACTTACTCTAAGCTAGTATGTTTCTAACATTTACATTTTAGTTTCTTTTTTAATAATAAATAAAGAATACAGATGAAAAAAAAGAAACCGGTACTCACTTGAATCTCTTGTTTTATGTTGACTATTGTGGAAACTTAAGCCTACTTTTATACTAATGATACTATGCTAAATAATTTTATTTAATTAACTTGCCTAAAGTGAAAGATAGCACATAAAAAGCAAACAGTGGTTTGTAACCAGAGCTATGCATGCTATCTCTTCATTGCAGCACTACTATTGCTACTGCAGTAAAAATACAGTGGTACTATTGTTGCTGCATATTTATAAATAAATTAATGCTACCACTACCTTTGAAATTATTTTTCATGGTAATTCTTTTCAGTGAATGGACAACGTGAAAATGAAAATGCAAATTGGTAAATGGTAATACTTTATTGTTATAATAACATAATACAGACTTTACAGAAGCCTATCTATATTTCTGAATGATGAGAGAAGATTCATCAGCAAACTCTCTTTGTTAACCTGAACATGACATTACAGATAACGTATGGGTCTAAGTGGTCATCAACATTTTTATTACTATGATTTAACAGTGTGTTATATATCAGTTAACATTTTGGTCTTACAGTTATACTATTCAAATAGTTCTCCAACATGTTTTTGGTATAAATATCTATGGTACTTCCTTGACAAATAGTCATGTCAACATTAGGGTGTGCAGATTTGAAGGATTATAAGTATTTCTGTATTATAGATAATACTGATGAATACTTTCCTCTAAAGGTTAATATTAAATAATCTTACTTAAAATACATGATATTGTTATGAATTGCACTGAAACAGTACACTTTATTTTAGGTATTGTCTGTATGTGTGTGTTGTCATCAGTTTACGTCAAGTCATCTTGCAATGATTAACTTGGTGAAAGGTAATTAGTCTAAAAATGTTTAATTTTATTGCTCTGGATATTTGTAAACATTTCAGTGGAATAACAACATCTTTAGAACTTCAGTTTGTGCCATTTCCCACTCCATTGGTTGCTTACAGTGTCATTAACGGTACGTGCATTTTTTTCTCCAGTCGTGGCTGGTGCTGCTGGCTGGGCACTGTGCGGTCGCGCTGACCGTTCGGTGCGGCGTTACCCATTGCCGATGCGGCACCAGCCTTTAGCAAATATCTCTGCTGATATTAAGAAGTTTATCAAAATTGTTTGCCCATTATTTATAGTCCCAAGATGATTCATTATTGTAAGATGTCATTTCAGATAATGAATTTCATTTCTTTCAAGTAAAAGTGATGAAACTTGTCATAAAGCAGTCTTTGTAGTTTGCTTTGACTAGCTTCATCACAAATGGCATTACTTAAACTGACTGTATGTCACTAAATTTGAAGGTATTTTGTGTATGTATCTATGTAGGAGAATGAAATGTGGCATTTTACATCACCAAGAAACTTTTGAGGGGGTTTCTTCTGTTCTGTTTACTTTGAATTTTCACGTTTTATGTCTCCTGATGTCTTATTTTAAAGTAACTTCATAGATTGAACACTAAATCACAAGCAATTATTTTGGTTTTCCTCACTTTGATTGGTTGCTTACTATTAAGATTCAGGATAGCATTTATAATATTCTTCCCACTGAGGTTTGTATTCATAAGGAAAATTAAAAAAATGTTTTTGAAAAAGGCCTATTGTTCTGGAAGAGACTGTATTTTTTAATACACTCAGGAGAGTTTTGCACTTCAATAAAGTTTTATTTTGATACCTGGAGTTGCCCCAAAAAGAATGTTGAAGTGGCAGCTGTGCTGATTTATATGACTTGTAAGGCTAACAATTTCAGAAATCTTCCACTCTCTACTGATTTTAGCAATTTACAAAAAATGAACTTATTTGTATTAATAACCATTTTGCATGATACAAAGGGCATATGAAAATGCATAGCTGATTAAGGAGAGGACTTTCTATTCCCCAGAATTATATATCATAATGATAAAAATTTGCTGTTTGCTGCTAGCTGATACAATTCATGACAATTTACTGTAGCTATTGACTATTTAGTAGCATTAGTTCAAGATGTAAAATGTTAATCTACAGATGGAGATTTGTTTGAGAATATAGTGAACATTATAGTTTCTGTGTATCTAAATTCTCTATATAATGCACAGCAATGGGCAAATATGTGCTTAGACTAAGACATGATCCCTAGCAAGTGCAAAAGCAAAAAAAAGGTTTTACCTTTAGAAAAGCAACCTTTTGAAATAAAAGAATGTCTAAAACATTGCTTTAAATATTTGTGTCTTTTTAAAGTAATTATTCTATAAATGTCTGTAATGAAATGTGCTATTATGTCTTTATTTTTTTTACCACTTAATACATAATTTAGGGGTTGGCTCCCAAAAATACTTCAATTGTATTGAGTTCTTAGATGTTAGTCACCTAATGTTCATCTGTTGTTGGCTGGTAATTTGTTTCGCCCTATAGTTAAACATTTAAAGAAACACCAGATACACATAAGGAAGCTAACAGTAAGGGTTAATGATGACATCATTTATATGAGAATTATGATTTTTTCAACTTGAATAACATATAGAAGAAACAGATCAACTTTGCTGTACCCTATAATCCTTGCAATACTTTGTTTAGTACTCTACAAAAGATTTGGGTGTAGTATACCAAACTAATTTTGTTGTAGGTTGGTAAGAGAATAACTAAAAGAAGCATTACAAATTAGCTGTTTTAGATTTTCGTTTCCTTGTAAGTCTAACATGCATTCTTTCATTGTGCATTTTTTACATAAGTGCAGTCTTAGCAGTAAAGATCTCTCTAATATTATACTTTCTACATCCTGTTTATATATATATTTTGGTAAACAGATAACTTGTGCTGTCTGTTAGTGTAAGTGCTTCATTAACAGTTACTTAATGGTTTTCCATACTATGTTTAGCATTAGCTTTGTTAACTTCTTTCCAATGTTTCACATTTCTGCCTAAAACATTTTGTCATATTCTTCATTGCCTGCAAATATTAGCCATAGTCTTTATTGTAACAAACTTTCTCTTAAACCTCATTGTCTTGTTTTTAATTTTTCTGTTGCATACATGGTCCTACTCCTTTATTTATTTCCCATAGACATTTTTGGCACCTTTCTATCTCTTTATATTTTATTCTTTGTTGGAGGGTTTTCATTTTTTTTGTTGTTTTTTTCCATTGTGACTTCACAACCTTAAGTCATTTTACTTTCTTTATATCATTCCTTACATACTGGCCTGTAATTTGAATTCTGTTTTTGGATTGACAGATAATTTCAAAACTTATTGAAAATCAAGTGTTATGATTTAGTATAGAAATAAAAATATAAAAATAACATATCCCTGTAGTAATATATATATATAACATATCCCTGTAGTAATATATATAATAACGTATCCCTGTAGGAATATATATAATAACGTATCCCTGTAGTAATATATATAATAACGTATCCCTGTAGTAATATATATATATATTTTAAAGAGAGATTTGAATGTGTATTGTGAAACTTCAAAATAGTTTTTGTTTACAACTTAAATTCTCAAAAAAATTATTTATATTGATTTTACATTTATGTTAAATGAATGTAGTACTGTGTTAAAGTATTTTATTGATACAATTGTTAAAGCATAATCAAATGAATATTTTGTTTCCTTTCAATAGAAAACCCAACAGAATTTCTTATTACATTTAATAATGGTATTCAGAGTGACTCCTCTCAGATTCAACTAGATTGTGTTGCATAATTCTTGAAAAAAGAAAAATATGTCTGTCACATTGGAGTTCCAGGTTTAATTATATTTAAATTTTAATCATATTAGCATTAAAATGTTAATACTATGCTTTTTCTTTCATTTTTAAGAGGTGATAGGAGCCCTTACTTCAGTACTGCTGATCTGGGTGGTGACTGGTGTATTAGTGTATATGGCTATACAGAGAATCGTCATGCATCATTATGAAATTGATGCTACTATTATGTTGATAACTGCTTCTATAGGAGTGGTTATTAATATCATGTAAGTATGACAAGAGCTTTAAGTCGCATCCCTCTCAGTTTAGTAGCCTCAATGTGCAAAGTCATTGTTATCATATTACAATATCCATGATAATCCATCATGCTTAAAAGGCTGCAGTAAATTGTCTGTGGTGCACTGTATGAATATTTAATTCTACATTTTTTATTATGTACAATTTTCAGGGTTATGTTTTATAAAAGTTTCAATATATTAATCCTTAAAAACTACTTATATATAAACACACTAACTTGAATCAAATGTATGTGAATTTTATAATATTAGTTAATAATTTTTGTAATGATGTACTAAATTTTTTACCTATTTTAACATCACTTAATCTTGCCAGATATGAAGAGTAAAACTGATTTGAAACAATTCATGTTGTGGTGAGGCCTCTTGTGTTGTCCAAAGAATGTGATGATGATAAATTATTAATACTGAAGCAATTCAATAACTACTTAAAAACAGATTCATAACTCTGATCTGATAATGTGAATGTTAAATCTGTGTTTGTCTGTTCTGATTATTTGAAAAAAATTACAAAAAGCAATTCAGTAACATTTTACTGTTAAGTTATAGGTGAGTGAATTGTAATAACTTTTAATAATGAAGGTTTATGAAAGAAATATTTATGCTATGCATATAATGGATATTTGTTTTCTTTGCAAATACTGAGAACTTTTAACACATTTTTCTTGATTTTGTAAATTTAATTTGGATTTCAAGATGTGAAAATGCTTTGGTACTATCTGTTCAATGCCCCCCCCCCTCCTTCCAGTGGCATAGTGGTACATCTAGGACTTACAGCATTAGCACTATAAATTGAGTTTTTATATCCATAGTGGGCATAGCACAGATAACCATTTGTGTATCTTTGTACTTAACTACAAACAAATCTATTCAATGCAACAAAACTAGAGTGTGTTGAGTTAGGGAAATTTTGGTTGCTGGTATTAACTTGATAAAACAAGTAAGCAAATGAAAACTTAACTGTATAATTGAAATTTATCTCCTGTTATGATTTATAATGATAGTCATACAGTAAATCAGAATTATAATATTCATTATATTTTATTTTTATAGTAATCATATAATTAACATAAATCTGCTCAACCAGTTTGTTTGATTCTATGTCAAACATTCCAGTTTTTAGTAATAAACACAAACATTTATCTATTCATATCAATATATGAAATATCCATGTATAAGTGTGTAGATTAAAAAAATGTATGTATGTAGAAAGACAGATTGAATAAGCTTGTATAAACTCATTTTTTAGTATGGGAATATCTTTACAAGCTGGAGGTGTTCCTCACTCTCATTCTCATGGGAGTGGAGAACCTCAAAGTCGAGGACATACTGATAGCAAAGGGAAAGGAAACATTAATGTTCGAGCTGCTTTTATTCATGTATTAGGAGATTTCTTTCAAAGTGTAGGAGTACTTGTAGCAGCACTTATCATCTACTTCAAGGTAGGTTATCAAAAATGAAGAATGATAATATCTGAAGAAGTTATTCAGTTTACTTTCTGTTTACAAACAAACGGTGACTTACAAGAATTAATTTTATTGAAGATAAAACATATCGCATGCTTCAACAAAACATTGACTGTCGTCTTCAGGTTTATACTTTGAGAAACAGTCAACAAAAATTTGAGCTTAATATGTTGTGCATTACAACCACAAAACTGAACATTAAAAATATAAATCACTAGAACATAAAACTGTTATAATTAATTTTGAGTGAAAGTGATGGGTCTACAAAGAACGTTTACAAAGGATGAAAGGTGGATATTTAGGTTTATTAAACTTAATTACTTTTTTTCATAACCATAACTGTGTGGTTGAGTACAAATATTTAGAAAATATCATACATACTTTTAACTTAGTGTGCATTCCAAACTTTCACACAAATTGGAAGTTTATTTGAAACAAAACTGTTACCAATATCATGTATATATTAATACTGAAATGTTTAATTTTCGTGACTACCAGACAAGCTAAAATATTTTAAAAATAACCATGTACTAGTTATTGAAGAACAAGTTCTAACTTTTTATTTGATGGAGGTGAAATTCATTGTAGATATTGCTTAAAAAGGTATTCAAATGGTCATTGAAACAAATAACAACAGATCAAAAACTTAAGTTTATGAAAACTCTTTAGCTGTGTATGGGCTATATATCCCTTTGTCAGTCTTAGCTAAATATGGACTTCTTCCAGTCATTTTAGAGATTTTGTAATACATGCAATTATAGCTTTTAATTTGCTATCTACAACCATTGTGTCCATATTTAAACAAACAACACCTGCCATGTGATACAAATTAGTTTTTAAATGAATACTTGATATCATCCTGTGCATCTATTTAGCTTAATACATATGTTTTTAGACAAACCTAGTATAAATCTATAATAACTTATTCTTTTATAAAAGTTTACTAATGCATACAGTAATTTCTATTTCGTGATAGTTTTAGTGTGAGTAGCTTGCCAATATTCCATTACTTTTTTAATAGTGTTGTCTTCTCTTTTAACATGGCACAAGGTATTGATTTCGAATTTCTTTGGTAGTCTTGCAGAGAAGAAACATACTGAGATAACTTTAAAATGCTCAATAAATTTAAACATTCAATTTATAAAAATGATTAATTTTAAAAGTACTTTCAGATATGACACGTTCCTAATGAGTTGACATGGCATCATGTTTTAACGATTCTTTAATCTTAGATTCCTAATTATTCTTCATTTCCAGTACTTCTTACATACTTATTTATTGAACAGAGTTATTGCCTTTTAGATGATTTCATTAGTTTTAGTAGTCTGAGTTTTTGATAAGTGAATTTAAAATGCATTTTAATATCTTTTCACTTATTACAGCCTGCATATGTAATTGTTGATCCCATTTGCACATTTCTGTTCTCTATATTGGTTTTGATAACAACATTTGCAATTATGAAAGATGCTCTTAATGTTCTGATGGAAGGTAAGTCTCCTATAAGATGTTTTATAAATAACCTAAAAACTACCTTGTGTAGTTACAGATATGTTACTGTTGACATTTTGTTGCGTATTAAAATATTAATAGACATGAATGTTTTACGTTATTCTAACCATAAAATTTAACATAATATGATCCTTGTTTTTACTTGCAAATGATAAGTCAAAAAGATTATTGTAAGGGAGTTTCTAGCAAAAACTAATTAATCTTCATTCTTCTTGAACATGTTTTGTTAAGACTTTAAAAAAAAATGGCATTATATATTGTCCTGTTCTAAGTGTTGACTGGATTATTTACAGTAGGTGACTGTGATTTGTTAGCAATGAATTTCAACATTGAACAAACAGCACATAGTCCACTTGTTTTAAAATGATATATTAAAATAGTTCAAATATATATACAATTACATCGTTGGCTATCACAGTTGCATCCAGATCTTTAAATAATGCTCTTTTTCTTAAGTCCAAACAGGTTAGTTCAGTTATTGTAGAACACAAGTTGACAAGATGAGTTATCCTTCCTGTTTTGTTAGTGCAACATAGTCTGTGATAATTTAACATCCAAACCACTGTTATAACTGTTGGTTGCTACAGTTATATCCAGAGCTTTAAATAATTCTTTCTTCTTTGTCAAAGTACACACAGGTTGGTTCAATTATGAATGAACTTCCTATAGAATCCCATAAACTCAGGATTTATCTGACTTGGTGCATCTTGTATGCAGACTAGCTTCTCCTCTTCTAGGGCTGGCTGTTGGTTGCCTACTTTGTGTCCAATACAGAATAACTATTGTAGAGCTTAAACCATCTGATGGTCAAATCTGCTCTCCTCACTTGCCCAAACAGCTTTGAGTTTCTTCAAGTTATCTTCCTATCTGGCTGTGTGGGTCAAAATGTTATTCACAGAATGGTCAATGTTGGTTGTTTTGTACAACACATTCCTCAGTGTGTGGTTGAATGTCACTGCTGAGTTCACTGAAGTCAATTTAATAAAGAACTTGGCCCCCATCTAGTTCTGCTGTGATAGCCTCTGAGTTGCCTATAGGTTTAGAGTCAAACTCTGTCATGAGGTTCAGCTTCTGGAAATCTATTCAGAAGTGATACGAGCCATACATTTTTTTTTACAGTTACTACTGGTGAACAGTAGGCTAAATGATTCCAGCTTCTAATATTACATTGACTTTTTGCTTGATCAGGTATCTCGTATAATAAGGCATGGGATAGGATTTCACTTTAACTGGATCCCTGGTCATGGTCTTGATCTTGTATTGCACAAGGTCTGTCTTGTCTGGACTATCTTTTAAGATACTGCATAGTGGCACAGTGGATTGTGTAGCACTTTCTTGTACTGGCCAATTGGTTCTTCACTGATGTTGACATCATTGTGTATATCGTATCCACCCAATGGACTTGGGTCTAGTAGGTCTTCATCTTCTATGACAAAGTCACCACCTTCTGTTTCTGCATGTATGGTAGCTACACCCACAATGTTCATGTCTCGAGCAGCACCCTTTAGGTATTCTTTCCTCTCATAGTACCTTTTCAACATACTGTCATGGTAGATCTTGGTTGTCCAGTCCATTTTTACCTTATATTCCATTTTGTTGACCACTTTCTACACTTAAAATGTCCTTTCCATTGCAGAGTGACTTTGTTGTTGTTTCTGGGTAACAGAACCAAGACCTTCTGTTTGACCTCCAAGTGTTTTGACTGCTTTTAGCTGAATACAATCGTTCTTAAGTGTTGTGTTTCCTCCAGTTGGTTTCTGAGGTTTATTACATATTTATATGTGTTCCTAACTTCTGACTTTTTCCTGTCCACAGTTCTTTTAATATCTGTATTGGACTTCATACTGTTCTTCCATATGGGAAATAAAAGGGTAAAAATCCTTATATAGTTGTGGAACGTCTCAGTAAGTAAGTAATACTTACTACCTGCAGGTGTCTGTCTCAGTTTTGTAGTCTCTCCAAGCATGTCTTCTTCAGCATACTATTTAAGACTATTGACTCTTTCACAAAGTTCACTACGTCTGAGACTGAATGAATAGTGTGGTAAAGAGCTGCCTGATGTTAATGAGTTTGCACATCTCTTGTATCAGTTCTGAGGTAAACTATATCCCTCTGTTACTCTTTTGGAAAGCTAACTCTAAAGAACACTTTAAGAAGAGCTTTTTCTACTCTCTCCATCTCTTTTGGGCAGTGGTGTGACTTATGGGTAATGTGTCCAAGTAATGAAGGCACATACTGCTTGCCTTTCTCCAATACAGGTGTTAGTGGTCTGATTAAGCCCCCAAATACTCTGCTGAATGGCTCTTTTATGAGAGATAACTCGCCTAGTGGCATCTTGGCTACCTTCACATTAGGATGATTTCTTCTCTGCTTCTTTGGTTTCCTAAATGCAATCATGTAATGTATTATGATTTCAAGGCAGAATTTCCAAATGTATTGCACTGACAGAGACAAATTCTCTACATTTTCATAAGCCACTGCTAAATAATGGTGCTTTGTTATTTGATCAATATTCTATCCAAGGTAGCTAAAACACACCTACTTCAACTTAAAACTTGTTTATTGTTAGATATTTAGAATACAATATCTATGGTTAACGTGGTGAATCATTGTAACAATTATTTAACACAAACAATTGTAATGACACAATCACATCAATGATGTTCAAGTTGCTAACTATCAGATTTGTTTGTCCAAATTAAACAATTCTTCACAACAGACTTAAACAGTCATACCATTAATGACTTGGAGTCTAGCATTCAAAGTGGTAATAAGCAGAATGTATGTGAAATCTGGCAGCTATAAGCTAGTAGAGAGAAGGGGCATTCAACCTGGAACAATATAAATCCTTCACTATATGCTGTTGTATCATTACAATTCTAACAACTAAAAATTGGTATCATAACATACACAGCTTCATCATGTGATTTGAATGGTTCCATGTTAATGAGTGAAAAGCAAACTACGTGGAATAAAATTTCAGAAGCTTTAACTGCTTTTAGAGCATCTTCTTCAGTCACCTGAGCAAGAACACACTTGATCCAGAAACTTAAAGCAACCTTAATACTCTTTACCTTAAAGTAAATTTTGAAGGTTTTGAAAATATGCCAGCTTTTGACTGAGGAATTTTTGAGATTATTGTTTTTAAGGAGTTACCTATTTTGTATAACATTCTTATTCATTTCTAATAAATTTGATGGCCTGAATATTTCAAATCAAGAAAACTGGCATTATTTCTATTTTCACGTTTAATGTGTTGTTGTTTTTTTATGTTAAGAAACTGTGTCAAACGTCTTCCAATTTATTTAGCGTAACCTTTCTCACAAAGTATAATACAAATAATTTGTTTTTTATCATCAGGTACTAGTTGAAGTTAGGAAGAGTATTTTTTGTGGTGTATGGATATTTGTCAACATATTGTGAATGATACTGTAGATTATAATTGTGCCAACCATTTTGGTTTGGATATGTTACTCCTGTATTTACAATAGGCATAATAAGGTATTGTAAATTATAAGATTATAGACCCATTTCCATTTAGACATGTTTTGGTAATTTAAGTAATTTATTATATGGATAAAAAAAAAAAAAAAAAGTTAAAGATTCCCCTCCTGCTTTCTGCCACTTAGCTTAGTGTCGTAACAGTACAAAGCTTAGTGGTAATTTATTTGATACCAGAAGTGCACTTTAATTTCATAACAAATTTCCCAATTCATAAGTACCAAAGAGTGATTAATTTGAGTTTAATGGTCGATTTTATATCCAGTACTATTTCACATTGAAGCTCATTTCTTCTTGGTATCTTGATTCCAGCTTTAAGTTTATGACAGTTGCCGACCTTTATAAACTTTGTGGAGATGTGGCATTGTGAGCGTGTGATATGCTATAATTTTACTGCATTAAAAATGTATTTCTGATAGGTACTTGCCTCGTCTGGTATAAATAGTTATTCCCATGCAGTGCTGCCCTCTATATACAACAATTTTATGCATGCCACAAGCCTTCTATCTCCACTCGATTGGAATCAACTGATTTCAGTGCATTAACTCATCACCAATAATGGTATGATATACTTACTTTCTATATGCATGTCACACCCTCTATTCATTTCAACTGAACTATCATTTCAAAGTTTGCCATAAGATGGAAGCACTGGAAGATGTGGTAAATAGCTATTGAAAATACATTTTGAATGTAGAAAGATTAGAACTTCTCTTTTGGTACAATACCTTTACTTACATAAATATCTCGAATCTAACACTGAATAGCTTAAGGAATTGGTGAAAGAGAAATAAGTATCCTTCAGAGTCTTGCAAAGGACACTTCCCAAGATAATACAATCAGATTCTGAGATCTGATGTGAGGAATCATACCATTTCTGAACCAGGTATATATTCTTTGCCCATCATAAAAAGATGTTGCATATACAAGTGAAAACAGAGAAGCACATACAATTGGCAGAGAACTATGGCTGGAAAGTGATCCAAACCGTGCAAATACTTATAAACTTCTATCCCAAAAAATACAAAAGTGGATGAAATTAAAAGGATGTGCCTCTAGGATGTACATAGCAAGTCAACTACATCCAAAATCCAGGCCATTGGGAACTGACATGTAAGTGAAGGTAGAATGAGGATTAAACCATCAGTATGCCAACTACAAAACCTAGCTGTTTGGTGGGCACTGACATAAAAGACAAAAGGGAAAGCACCTGGAAAATAACATTCAAAGATTGGAGTATCAAGCATGTTGTTCTAGAAAGAAGGTACAATGTATGAATACAGAGGGATGGACAATGGGTGCCACCCTGGTGATTCAGATAAGAAATCCCTGAAAAGTCAAAATGGATCATTATAATACAATTTCTGGCTAAATGGAGAAAATTAATCCACCCATGAGCTACAGTGGGAAACTCTAGGACATTGGTAGGATAAGACCTCTTGGCTGCATACCAGAAATCCTGACTCTCCCAGTTGATCAACTCGCATCTCCACCTCTGAAGGAGTACATCCGTGATATATGGAAAAACCAGATGAGGAGGGGAAAATGGGATAACCACTGACAGGTTGATTCTATTCTATTCTGACACTCCCAGTTGATCAACTCGCATCTCCATCTCTGAAGGAGTACATCCGTGATATATGGAAAAACCAGATGAGGAGGGGAAAATGGGATAACCACTGACAGGTTGATTCTATCCAATGTCTAATTTATGGCAAGGGTAGGAAGAAGGGTAATAAGAGCTGACAAAGGATCCCTGCAAAATTCCACTGGTCACTGAAAAGCCCACAAATGAGTTTGACCTAAAGGTCTACCATGGAAAACTACATTCCCAAAAACAATAGAGCTTTGCAAAATGTAATCTAACTGAAAATCTATCACAGTCAAAGAAGAGAAGGGTGGGCTGGCTGAGATATGTGTAGTTAAAGAAAAACAGCCAAATTAAATGAGATATTAATCATAGTAAGGACTTCTTTAACTTGATTTAATAGCCCACTAAAGCCACCTCTAGGAGTAGCTGATGAGGGTAACAGGTGGATTCCTGTTTGTAATGAGAAAACAGTAACCAGTAGTTTAAAGAAAGAGAAGAGTGCAACCTCAGAGCATATAAGTGACAGTCGAATGCTCTGAACACCCAACAAAACATAGAAGACTAAGGCACGTCCAAAGGGTGCTGTGTGAAACAGAGGCACCACCCCCTGGAGAATAATCCAAAGAGGGGGATTTCATTTGACAAAATGTTGAGATATACAGATAGCCATTCATGACAGAGACAGAGTGAAAATTAGAACGAGAAACGAAACCTAGTATAGGCTATCAGTCTTTGGTTTGATGCAAGGAAAACAAACATTTTTGGATAAAAGCATGACAAAAGATGATAAACAGGTGAAATGGCCTCTGGAAACAGAAAATCTTGTACTGCTTTGGACAAACACAGGCTGGTGGCAGAATTCCAAGTAATGGAGAAGAAAAAGGGCACCAGGGACAAATAAGATGGGGAAAGAAACACTTGAACAAGTTCCTTTAACAAAACTGGCAGTTAAAGATCAGATAAAGATAACAACATAATACAGCCCTGGACCAGAACTCTCTGCTTATGGTTAGCAACATGCCCATCAACACTGAATAAAACAGTGAAATGAGAAAATCCTGGAAGTGGGATTGAGATGAATAGATTGGAGTCAAGATGGGAAAGGAATAGTGGCATGTTGTGGCTCCAAATATGCAATGAAAGAGTAAAGAGTTGACTGTTGGTGCATGTAATACACACAAGATTTCAAAGTATCAGATATGTGATCAAAAATATATTACAAAAGAAATACAGAAATCAAATAAAAGTGTCTAATATAAGATTCAAGAGTGTGATAAAAAAAATAAACAGGAAAATTAAGTTAAAAGATTTCTTCAATGTAAAGAATAATAATGAAAAATCTCTCTTTGGAAATTAAACTATTAAAATCACTCTTCACACTAAGAGCACCAAAAGATAAAATCTCTGTACATGCATACTGTTAGACAAGAAGTTATAGTTAGTAGAAGTGTAAAAAACAAACAAAATCCCTATGTGTTAATAAAGGGAAAATAACTTTCATACTTTTTTTTGCTCTGTAACTCAATCACAAATAATTAGGCTCATATGACACTTAGTGAAAATATGTAGAATATAATTCCTCATTATCCTGGCAAACATGTTCCATGTCCCATTTTCCTGTCAAACATGGTCCATGCCCATTGATAATTATGAACATGGGGACACATTTTTGTATTTTTTTGAGAGCTAAGTGTGATCAACATTATATGGAGGAAGTGTTCACTCTACTGCAATCCTATCTAGTTTTATTTTTATTGCTGTTCTAACAAATATTATACTTATTTAATATTTACATAATTTTTATATTGTATTTATTTTACAATACAGGTATGCCAAGAGGAATTGATTTCTTAGAAGTGCAAAGATTACTTTTCAACATACCAAGTGTGGTAAAAGTCCACAACTTGAGAATTTGGGCTCTAAGTATGGATAAAATTGCTGTATCTGCTCATGTAGCTATTGGTGAGATAATTTTTCTGATTGACATATAACAATAAATAACATAATTTGAAACAACATAATTGAGACCATAATAAAATAGGGTAATTTGCTGTCCAGTGCAAATGAATGTAGAGGTAAAACTAAAATATTTACATACAATTTCTTGCATTAACAGCTTTAATACGAGTCCAAATATTTCATGTGACTTGTAGAAAAATATGCTTACATGTAAGTAAGGAACAAAATTTTATTCAAATATCTACTACAATATTCTGCATTTGTAACAATGTCCTGGTTTTTCTTATTCTTATATTGCAGCAAAAGGAGAAAGTCCCACAATAGTTCTGAAACAAGCTTCTAGAGAAATTAGGTCTAACTTTGATGTTTTTGAACTGACTTTGCAAGTGGAAGAATATCGAGAAGTAATGCAGGAATGCACACAGTGCCAAGATCCTGAAGACTAGGAAGGAAACATCATCACAGACTTTACCATAAAAATAATTGGTAGCTAGCTCTATTTAATAATCTTGGCCTTCAGTTTCTTTAATATTAATAAAATTTGCTTTCAAAGGCAAATACTGAAGTAAAATACATGCCCAGAAATTTCTATTAAAAATCATGTCATCCTCATCCATTTCTTGAAAATTTATGGAGACTTAGAGGTGCCTAAGTGAGCATTGTCCACATATGGATAATCAACATACTTACAATGTTAAAAAATGACTTAATCCTTTGATAATGTGTATGTGTATTATTATTTGGTGTTGGTATGTTCATGGTTTTTGCAATTAACTGTTCTATGAATCAAATTATCACCATTAATATGTATAATATTCCAAATATGTTATCTAGTCATATCCAAAAACATTTAAATTAGTACATATGTTTGTGATATCTGCAGATAAACTTTCAACGAGAGAATAAGACTTAATTTACTATTCATATTATTTACATACTCTTCAACAGGTAGCATATTCATTGCTAACTGTATTTGTTCTACTTCATCTGCAGCACCATTATCTTTTGTCATACATTAAAGAGATTCAGTTGTTTATAGCTATTTTGTTACAATTGTCAGCTTCAAAATTTCTGTGAAAACGCTCATCTGCTATGCACGAATTAAATAAAACAGCAAAAAATGTGGTGCTTATACAATAATAAAAAGTTAATATCCTTAGGAAATGTTCTGTGAATGTTATTATGAACATTGATAATTACTTTCCACTGTCAATATACTTCTTACATTTTTGCTTTCTTACAGCATTCTTATTGTTGAAACTTGTATAAAATTCAAATGATAAAATACAGCAGAATTGTAAAATTATATTTTTCTACGTTTTGTGTTTATTTCAACAATCATGAACATCGTCAATAAAACATAATTTGAAAAAGAACTCGATCGAACGTTCAAAGTCATTTATAGATAAGTAATAATAACAGTCAACTTTTAGTTTGTATAAATTTCATTCCAAACACATGCATCCATTTTGAAAACAAATGTCTCTAATCTTCCTTTATATCCGTCTGTTAATGTTGAAGTTGTTTTCATCTTTTAAAAGCTGTTCAACCTGTCTGGACTAAAGAATAATTGAATATTAGCTTCCTACAAAAATATAGTAATTCCAATAAGCCTTGAGTCTCCTACTTAACTTCACGTGTATAGGTGGTATAACTGTACTGTAGCATGTGACACATCCTCCTACCTCTGTACTATAGGTCACAACTTAAAGAGTGCCCAGGACATGAGAGGCTAAGTCAACTTACAGAAAGAGAGGATGGTGGATTCCTAAGGATCCCAAAGAGATTCCATTGTTTATGTAACACCTACTGAAAATATTGCATGTGTGCATGATCCTAAAGAATTAAAACTTTCATGGAAGCTCAAGTTTCTAAAAGAGAGAGAGAGAACCTCACTTGTATTCAGAGAAGTTTTGACTTTAGAAATCGAGCATTTCATGTCCAACAAATGAAGAAAAGCTGGAACTTGTTGAGGTGGGAGTTGAGAAATGCCCCCAAATGATTAAGGCATTGAGTGGAGACAAGATGTCACTTTTCCAATTTTATGAGTCATACCAAACATGCTGCCTCTTGAAGTAGGAGATGAATATGGTGTTGAGAGGCCTGGTGGAAAAGAACCTAGTTATCTATGTAATGGTAATATTACTGTCTTATGTCATTAATATGATGAGCGAAAGCTCTGATTCTGTGAGGAGAAATTATCAGGAGCCAATGCCAGACCCAAATGGAAGAGTGCAGAATTGAAACATCCTACCCTCTTGGACAAACTGAAGGTAACATCTGGATGCTGGCAAAATAGGAACATGGAGGTAATCATCTGAGACATTAACCTTGGTTTTCCAAGAACCTGGAGTGAACAACCATTAAAAGTTGAGAAATAATTCCAGGATGAAAAGAGGAAGGTAGATGAAAAAGTAATGATTGTATGGTATAAAATAATAGTTACACTAGGAGGGTGTGTTGCACTTCTATTGGTGAAAGATGTTTGCATGCTATAATGCAGCTATATCACATATAACACAAGAAATTAGGTGGAAGTCTTAAGTATAGTGGTCAGCCAAAAATCTGAAATATCAAATCTTAAGTAAAAATTATGCCAATACAACAATATATTTTATTTACACAGTTACATATAAAAGTACACAAATTTTTATGTAATCCCTTTGTAATAAACATAGTATAATGCATTTTTGGTTATGGGCTATAACAAAGATTAGTCATATAATTGATTGTATCTTTGCTGAAATTTAAATTATATTTATTCTATTTTCTTAATCAACAATCACTTTAAAGTATATAGCACTAACTACAATATAATATTTGCTATCTATTCTATTATTAATGGCATACACATATTTTGACACCTGAGTATATAATAATAAATATGGTGCAGATTATAATGTATGTTTTTTATACATAATTGGGTCTTACAAAGAAAAACTTTGGTGAAATGTAATTTTCATAGAAATTTAGTAAATTTATTAAGTGTAATGTAAACAATTACTATAAAAATATTACCACAGTAATATGATTTTAAAACATCACAATAACAGAAGTTACAATTGTATAACTGCTTTTAAATACCACATGCTCTATCTTGGTTTTGTCATTACTTACTTTAACTATTTCCACAATTTTAATTTATACAATAAAACACATATTCTTGTCATAAGATGAAAATTATTAATACATCTATTACTTGCTGCCAAGACATTTAGGAGGTATAAAACAGTGAATTCATATAGATGTTGACAAAATAAAAAAACAAAAGTTTCGGTGCTTTCAGAAATGCAAAAGTATTGAAAACTATGGTTTTGTTTTCATTTTAAACCAGTTTCATGATAAATGGGTGTTAAATTCACTCTTTACATCCAGTTTTCAATAAATGGGGAAAACGAATTTGGAAAGTACACTTTGTTTTCTTGGGCTAAAAAGCTTTTTAATGGTAACTACATTTTTTTTTTAGTGCAAAGCTACAAAATAAGCTATCTATATTCTGTCCACCACACAGTATCAAGCTACAAAATAAGCTATCTATATTCTGTCCACCACACAGTATCAAGCTACAAAATAAGCTATCTATATTCTGTCCACCACACAGTATCAAGTCCTAGATCTTAGCATTACAAACCTGTAAACTTGCTACTGACACAATGAATGATAACTGAGTTATGATAGGCCTACATTTCCAACAGTATATTTTTCCAGTTCTGTATGAATTATAATGGTATGTTAGATGCACAGTCATAGCATGTTTACTCTGTGTTTGAGACTCTGAGTCTTGGAAAATTAATTTGATTGGGATTTATATCTGATCTCGCCAATTAAAATATTAAAGGAAGAGGTTATAATTTAGCTTAGTAATATCTGCTATGTCAAAATCACCATTATATGAAAAAATATATGTTCACAGATAAAAATGTTAAGTTTTTGACTTACGAATAACCATAACAAATACAGACCTCTAAGTGCATTCCACTTTCCTACTTTTCTTTATATTCGGTTTAACTTCAGAAATATAAAACTTGTTGCAAAAAACACATGTAGCTGTATTGTGAATAGTCTAACTGCTCACGTTATTAACTTAAGAAAGTAAAGAGTTTGAGGAACTGGTGGCATTAGAATCACCAACTTCCCTTTGCAGAATGAGAAAACTGTTTTCTCTATTTTCTGGTAAGTGACTTTAGAGTAAACATAACCTTAAAACCCAATACAGAATAACTGAGAGACAATCAGATACTCCTTTACCTCAATATATTATGAGTTTTCAAGCTGAAATATGTGCACAAGCTTTTGTTATGTTGCATTTCTTGTCATGGTTACTGTTTACATAAACTGCATGTTGTTTTACTTCTGTTTACAAGAATGTTTATGTCTCTGTCAGTCATGGTTTTAAACAGCTTAACAAACTTTTTGTTGTTGAAAATCCTACCCTAAGTATTAAAGTCCAAACTTTTCCTGAAAGGTTTAGGTATGTTATATTATCACAAAACTCCACAGACAATGTAACACCAAGTGCATGTTGTTAGATCAGTGTAAAATTAATATTAATCTAAAATACATACATTTAGTGATGTATTATCTACACACTTTGTCCCATAGCCATGTGTGCTTGAAAGAACCTCTTTAACAAGTTTTATATTTCCATGATAATGCAGAAAACTATACAACATTGGAAAATGCTATCCTAGCATCAACAGTTAACCTACATAGACAATAATGGTCAAGCTAGTGTCAGCCATTACCAAGTGATCAATTTCACAGTTTCTGTTGTTTATGCAGCAAACAGCAACTTTTGAAACATGCACAAGGAGATAAGCACACGGATTTAATTTATTTCTAATCAGTGAAGACTGTCTTACAAATCAGCTTAAGTGTTATGTTTTGGTGCAATTCTTGATGTTTTAATGACAAAAGTAGGTAGTTGTATAAAAACATGCTGGTAAGCTCTCTATGAAATCTAAATTATCCCTATTATTACCTACTAAGGCCCTACTTTTGAAAAACTTTGCCTTAACTACTAAAGTCCATGTTTTACCTGAGGCGTTTGTTGTAAGGACTGCAGTTTTTAACTTTAAGAAACTTCACTTCTATTAGATAGAAAGTAGCATCAAATAACCATTTTACAGGAGAGAAAAACTCGGGAAAATTCGCAAGTCACTTTCAGCAAGAAAGTGTTTTAACATACAATAAAAAAATCCAAGTCTTCAAATATATTTCAGAAAAGTAAACTGATTTTAGGTATTCATATGCAGTAAAATAATTATTGAGATTATAAAATTAAAATGAAGATTAATTGAAAAATAAAATTTTAAAATAAATGCAAGCAAAATAACTGGTTTAATAAAGCTACCAGTAATCTATAGTCTACAAAATACATAAAAATAACAAAGATGTATAAAAAATTTGACCTAAAACATAAAACGATTAAAATACAAAACCACTAAAAGAACTTGGAAGATAAAAGACCCTAAACATCAAACACACAACTCCACCCAAAGAAACTATAAAACAAAGGATATGAAAGTAAAAGCGACTCGAAAAAACATGACTAGTGCTAAAGAAAGGAACTTAGACACAACATATCTGGTAAATAAAAATAACAAATCCTCAAAACTAGCTTAATGTACAGTAAGGAATGTGCAAAACTAGTACATATACAAAAAATTAAACAATGTAACAATTAAACTAAAGTACCTTATACAATAAAATAATTATAAAAATCTATTTCACCAACTACTGAGCAAGAAAGAAAATGAAAGGCCTAAGCTATATAGTGCACATATTAAGGTTCATCCATACGAGCATGCATAAATTTGCTAAATATAGGTATACCTACATGAAGTGAAGAATACAAACTGAAAAATTTACCATAGATCTCCTCAGGAAAATAACAATACCTAAACCAGCAGATTACATAGAGGCTCAGTAACAAGTGGAAAGTGTCATACAAAGAAATTTTCATATAGTTTTTACATTCTTCCTCGCAAACAAATTGTAGCTTGGAAGGAAGAAATTATCTGCTGACCATAAGACACAAACATCTTGTAAACTTAAAGCCTGTACTTCATCAGAAATGTCCAAGGTTTGGAGACTCATTTCAGAATCCTCATCTACTAAAGCCATATTACATCTTAAATACAATGAGAAAATTTGGAAAGCAGAAACATTTCTTAAACAGGCAAGTAGAAACAAATAATATCGAAACTTAAAGTTGAAACTGATATAAATTTATGATCCATCACAAATTGTAATTACACAGAGAACAATTTAAACATATCTATACACTAGAATGCCAATATAGAAAGTAAGGAGTGTGCTAAAATAGTAGAGAAAGCAAGCTGCACTGGTACAGATGGTGCAGTATCATTGGTGGAAAATAGTAACAAGATCAGCACGTGTTCTGAAAAGGCATATAAATGAAGGGGTGTTAAAAAAGTGGTGCACTGTTAGCAAAAAGTTTTAGCAAAATTTTGAGGGCAAACAAGGAAAGAAACAGCTTTGGATGAGAAGAGGTAGCAACATTTTGAAAGGATCTATCAACTCTCTTAACACAGGCTCAGTCAATTTGACTGACCACTTGACCTCTCTGTACTCATTTAAAGTCTTTACAGACTTAATATTTCTAACTTTCAGTACAGTGTTTATCTTCACATAATTTGACAGTCTTTCAATTAACACTGCAAGTCTTTTTACATAACAAAAAATATATTTTTAGTAGATTACTTTTAATAAACTAAAATAAAGATTTGTCCATGAATATACTGAGTGTTCGTTTTTAATAGTCCATGTACAAAGTTCTTTTAATGTTAAGAAAAAAAAAGTTTCCTCATCTTAAAAATCTCGAATTTCCTTTGTGTAATTTATAAAACTTCCTAAACAGTTAAAACATTTCTTTTTAAATAAAACTTTATATCTTATCTACCTTAACTCAAAATAAGATTGGTCAATTTCATTGACTTTTTAACCATAAAAAACTGAAACTGAAATAGATCTAAATTACCATTTTTATTCTTTCTAGAATAGCTTCAAATTGTAACACAAAACTACATTAGTTTATTATAAGTAGCTTGAATCTCACAAGAGTATACATCTATTTATAACTACATTTTGTATTATTGTCCTTTTAACTATGTCTAATTACTATCCACTCCATAATAAGTTGTAAATCACTCGTGGCACATGCAGCTCACATTATGCTACTACAAGGCACTGGTTTGCATGTCTGGTGAAACATTTTTTATTACATCATTTATCTAATGTAATCTTAACTAGCTTAAAAAGATCCTTATTTTTACATTTTAGTTATTTTTATAGTAATAAATAAAGAATAAACATGGAAAACAAAAAATAACTTACTTACCCAATACTCCATCTTTTTTTCTTGCTGTTGGTTGTTGACTATGCCTATGTATTTTATACTAATGGTAGTAATGCATTAATAATTTTTATTTAATTAAATAAACACCAAAAAACACAGACTAATAACATGTAAAATAAAGCAATTTCCCTTAACTCTTAAAATTTTTCTGGCATTCTGACTATGTGAAAAGAGCCATTACAAATTCATCCAAGTTAGTCATTAATTTTTCCATGGGAATGAAGCTTGTACACTGAGTGAGATTGACACTTATCTATTCAGAACATGAAGTTATATAATATGTCAATTGATAGACGAAACTTCTGACTGTCTATTGACTTTAGGTAAGATATAATTAAATGTAAAAGAAAACTATTAACAAAGCCTGAAAGACAGGATGTGACAGGTAAGTTTGGCAGCAGATGTGTGATTTTCTATTTATAGTTCTATAGCCAAACAAAATTCAAGGCTATAAAAATTATGGCTTGTCTGAACAATGATATTATTATAGAGAGGAATTTTGTACATTTTGAGGGGATGATGGATAAAATAGACATGCTGCCTAGATAAAATGTGTTACTGTGTAAAACTAGGGAAGTTCAGAATTTTTAAAAATATTTCCTTATATAGTTAAGTACATAAAACGTACATACTATTAAAATATGGATTATTAGCAAAGTGCTTAAGCCATATTAATTGGTATAACGCAAACAAAAGTAGTATAATAAAATTTTAAACATAAGACACAAATTCTGCCATGTTCAGTAAAGAATACCTGGGGCAAAAGGGTCAAAATACCTCAATAATACTGGCTTAGGATGGTTCCTTTTTGAATTTTGTGCAAAGCCACACAAGGGCTATCTGTAATAGTGATCCCTAAGTTAGCAGTGTAAGGCTAGAGGGAAGGCAACTAGTCATCACCACCCACACCATCTTTTGGGCCACTCTTTTACCAATGAATAGTGGGATTGACAATAACATTATAATATCCCCATAGCAGAAAGGGCAAGTATGTTTGGTGTGATGGGGATTTGAACCTATGATCCTCAGATTACAAGTTGAATGCCTTAACCACCTGGCCACCCTTAGGATAGCTTTATTGTTTTGACATTTTTACATGTTCTACACTAATTCCTGTATACTGAATCCAAAAGTGATATAGATTTTATTTGTTTACACACAGGTTTTTCACAAAACATCATATGTACTTCTACATAAATGAATCATTTTCATTTAAATTGGGTCACATTTTGTTATGCGTAGACTGTTAACAACAACAGGCCATAAATTTCTCAAGACCAATCACAATGTGAAAGTTTTATCAATTATTCTAGAACTTATGACAAACACTTCCAGTACATAAACAGCTACCAGGCCACATGACATGTCATTTCTCATTTCTGGATAGTATTTGTTTGTGTATGCACTTTGACATTTTTTTTTTCTTTTCATTATTATTTATATATCACTATGGCAATATATTTAAAGTAAATTTTTGTTAGGCCTCTAGACTGCATTAGGAAATTAAATTTGAATGAAGACTTCAAAAGGACAATGCATTAAGTTGAAAAAGAAATGTGAATTGCCTTTAAAGATATTACTGTCAAACTTTTAAGAAGCAACAAGGACCCAAATTTCAAAGATATTGTCAACAATATGCTTGATAAATTCAAAGATTTGTGTTGTAACGTAAGTCTGAATGTTCAATTCTTACACTCATATAGTGATTATTTCCTTCAAAATCTCAGTGCTGTCAGCAAAGAACAAGTAGAAAAGCTTCATCAAGATATCAAGGAAATGGAGAAGAGGTGTCAGGGAAGATGGAACATCAGCATGATAGCTGATTACTGCTGATCACTGAAACGAAATGCTCCAGATGCAATACATGAAAGACTACAACATGTAGTTTTGAGATTAAAAAATACAGATTTTACAAAAAAATCAGAACAAATGAGGATGCATATTTATTTGACATCAGTACTGTATTATAAAATGATGGCAAACATTTAACAGCTTTTTCAAAGTGCTACTTGTAAATGGCAAATATCAATATGGTAACTTCACTGTAAATACCAGTTGCTATTCATGGTCCATCAGATATTACATATTTTTAAATAAGCTTGTAGTATGCAGCTTCTAACATAAATATTTTCCCATTACCTGATACGAAGGAGGAGAATCATTTGGAAATCCATTTGGCATACAAGCTGACCTTCTAATGATGCTCCAATAGTAGGATCATATTTTTATTATCCAACTGAACACAGTGCCATTACTTAGATGATTTACAAGTAGGCATATCACAATGCTTGTCTGCTTCCTTATGTAGGATTCTTTTTTTATTTTAATACTTTTTAAACTTATTCACCCTTAAAAGATGCAAATACACGATCATGCAAACTTATGGTATCCACTTCACACATAGGTTTATGGGACATATAACTTTTGTTATGATAAGACTTAAATTTTCTGTGGCACACCGAGAAAAGATGAAAGGGATATATGTATATCTCTAAAAGCAATTTTGGTAATGTTTGGTTTAAAATGTGTCATTTGCAATTGTGTACACTGTTACCATTACAATTTTGGGAGCATAATGCATGTTATCAAAATTTACAAAAGATGCAAGTCACATGACCTTAAATGCCTTCAATGATGTTGTCCCAGGATAAGTCCTGAATATCTCATTTCGTATACCACTATAATGACTGAAATTGTCATAAATTCATTATTACAGAATATTATCATTATTCATATGTTTTTCAGAAAATATTTTACTGAAGTTATACTCTGTTTGTGAATGTAGTTATGACATTTTCTTTAACTGGATATATCAGAGTAGTACACAAGCTAATTCTTTTATCTATTTCTGAATGTAGTTATGACATTTTATTTAACTGGGTATCTCAGAGTGGTACACAAGCTAATTCTTTTATCTATTTCTGAATGTAGTTATGACATTTTCTTTAACTGGGTATCTCAGAGTGGTACACAAGCTAATCCTTTTTATCTGTTTCTGAATGTAGTTATGACATTTTCTTTAACTGGGTATCTCAGAGTGGTACACAAGCTAATCCTTTTATCTATTTCTGAATGTAGTTATGACATTTTATTTAACTGGGTATCTCAGAGTGGTACACAAGCTAATTCTTTTATCTATTTCTGAATGTAGTTATGACATTTTCTTTAACTGGGTATCTCAGAGTGGTACACAAGCTAATCCTTTTATCTATTTCTGAATGTAGTTATGATATTTTATTTAACTGGGTATCTCAGAGTGGTACACAAGCTAATCCTTTTTATCTGTTTCTGAATGTAGTTATGACATTTTATTTAACTGGGTATCTCAGAGTGGTACACAAGCTAATTCTTTTATCTATTTCTGAATGTAGTTATGACATTTTATTTAACTGGGTATCTCAGAGTGGTACACAAGCTAATCCTTTTATCTGTTTCTGAATGTAGTTATGACATTTTATTTAACTGGGTATCTCAGAGTGGTACACAAGCTAATCCTTTTTATCTGTTTCTGAATGTAGTTATGACATTTTATTTAACTGGGTATCTCAGAGTGGTACACAAGCTAATCCTTTTTATCTGTTTCTGAATGTAGTTATGACATTTTATTTAACTGGGTATCTCAAAGTGGTACACAAGCTAATCCTTTTATGTGTACAAAGAGAATATACTGTAACTAGAGTTTTTAAGTCTCATTTCTGTAAAAATCTTGAAAAACAGCTTATTGAAACATGAAATATAGAAACTTGTACGACTGATTTCTTGGCTTAAGACTTATGTAGACCATGGGTTGAAGTATGTAACCAGTGTTCTTTGATTATCTAGAGAAATGAAGCCAGTTCTGTCAGTTAATACAGACCTTACTCTATGTCTCCTGGGCCAGCTTATCTCTTGAGATATTACTGTGTTTAAGACCAAAAATATAATTAACAGCAAGAGTACAGATCATACTCTAATTGCTATAAGTACTACAGTTTGGAACATTATCTTTACTTAGCTATTTATTTACTAGATATATATATATATATTTAGTTCTCTTTTATGTAAGTAACTTGCTTTGACCAAAAGTTAATAGTAATTGCTCTTGAATGCTCTAATTTTTTTCTCTCTTGTCAACCCTGGTAGCCACAAAACATTAAACTCTGTCAGTTTAAATAACAAAACAGTCTTCATGTTAATAAAAAAATTTATATTTTTTGTGTTAAATTTATTCTCCACTTAACCGTCTCACCCCAGGTATCCTTTAGTACACGACACAAAGTTTTAGTGTCTCACATTCTAAATTGAATGCCTTTTGTTTACATTATACCAATTGGTATAGCATAAAATATTAGTTTATAACACATGTTTTAGTAGTATTATACATCAAGTTCTTAATTTTACAAGGCAATATTTAAAAAAATCCTGAATTTTCCCTATGTGACACAAGACAAATTTTATCCACCAATCCTTCAAAAAGTATAAAATTAAATGTAAATTACTCATTATGGAATGTTCATTGTTCAGGCAAATCATTATTTTTACAGCTTTTAATTTTGTTCGGTTACAGAGCTATAGAATAAAAACTCAGACCCCTACTGCCACACCAACTTTTTCAGGATTTGTTAATGGTTCTCTCTTACGTTTAATTATATATTGCTTATAACCAACAAGAGGTCAAGGTTTTGATCCATCAAATGATGTACAGTATTACATTGTGTTCTTAATAAATAAACATTAATTTAACTCATAATACAGCTTCGATTCCCATGGGAATTACAATGGCTAGCTTGAAAGAATTTATAACAGCTTTTGTTGCATAGTTAGAAAGTAAGAAAAATTGTGATTGTTAGAGAAAACTGTCTGTTTTTTGCATGTTATTAGTTTATGTTCTTTGGTATATTATTTAATTAAAAAAAACTTATTTAGAGCATTACTATAAAAAAAAGGCTTAAGTTCCACTGATGATCGACAGCAAAAGAGTTTGAGTAAGTACTTTATTTCTTATTACTCATGACTATTCTTCATTTATTACCAGGAATAACAAAATGTAAAATTAGGGACGTTTTTAGGTTAGTTAAAATAAATAACAATAATGTAATAAAAATGTTTCACAAGGCAAGAGCATCAGCAGCTTGTAGCAGCATACTAGTAATGTAATTTGATAAAGTGAACTGCATGTGCTCTAAGTGACTTACAGCTTATAACAGCATGAATAACAGTTATATATGGTTCACAGGGTAATAAAATAATGAGATTAGATTATAAATAAATGTTTACTGTTGTGAGTTTCATGCTACTTAGGATAAACAAATGTAGTTTCATGTCACAATTTGATGTCATTCAAGGAAGAAAGAAAGAGAATAATTTTGATTTATTTTTTTTTGGTGGTTATGATGGTGGTCAAAACCTGGTTTTACTTAAGACAGAAAAAATAAATGAAATATAAAGTTTTACTGAATTAAAAAACCTTTGAAATGTACTTAGGATATTTTAGAGATTACACAAAGAAAATTTGAGATCTTTTTAAATGAAGCAAAGTATTTGTAATTTTAACATGAAAATTTCTTTGCACATGGACTTACTCAAAATAAATACTCATTATTTATGAACAAATCCTTATTTTAGTTTACTAAAAATACTTCACTAAAAATACATAATTTGATTGGTACATGAAAGACTTATAATGTTTTCTGAATGACTGCCAGATTTTGTAAAGATATACAAACTATATTGAGAGTTAGAAGTATTAAACCTATAAAGACTTTAAACAAATACAAAGAGATCAGTCAAGTGGATTGAGCCTGTAGTGAGAGAGAAAGTTGTCCAAATTTGTCTCTTATAGAAAAATTTAGTTCTGATTTATGTAGGTAGCTTGCTTTGATCAGAAGTTGATATTAATTCTTGAATGTTCTAGATATTGTTTCTCTTGTCAACCTTAGCAGCTAGAGAATATAGATCTTGATTAGTTTAGATAACAGAAGTTTGTATTTGTGTTAACAAATTAATTTATTTTTCTTGTTTCCCTTTATTGTCTGCAATCAGTTCATTCTTTGCTTAACGGTGTTGTATTTGTGTTTTGCAGGAGTATTTGACTTTTCTAACAATTATTTATCTGTAACTCTGTAATTCTGAATTATTTGCCTTCTTAACTTCTGAATCACCATGTAAATGCACATATAAGGTATATAAACATAAGTAGATAACAAAATCATAAAGACAAATATACTCACAACAAATAAGTTAGGTTAATTATTCAAACACATTTGTATGTACCTCATTGTGGGTCAAAAAGTTGACCGTTGATTTCCTTCTACAATAGGTAGTTGACTGGCTCAATAGGGCTGACAACCTCAGTGCTGATACTGATGAAGTTTGCTGGCTAATTAACCAGTCTATCTGATTATTCTATTTATAAATAAGAATTTACATTAGTTATCTTATTCAAAACTGTCAATTTTGTTCACATCTGAACAACTAAAAGAAATATAGAAAAAACAGTTAAATGTTGAAATGGGTGTTACCAGCATATCAAATTTTGGATACACTAATAGAAGTTTGATTTTTTAACCATGTTTTAAATCTCAGATACCAAAATATATCACATGTGATCACCAGATCATGCAAACATTATCACTGCCTTCATTATTGCTCAATTTCACGTTACTAATGGGATAATGCTGTTTGGAATATTTCCTCACAAGTCTCTATTTGCAGAAAACGATAATGAAAAACTCAATTTAACTTTTGCTGCAGTTCACTAATACTCTTGCTTTCTCTCACCAGGAATATGTAAGAAAAACATCTATAATACCACTAGTATTATAGTTGAAACAACAACAATAACTACACTAGATACATAAATTGTATAAATATCACATGTGATCTCAACTATTAAAAACTATATTTCTCAATGTTAATCAAATTTAGGTTTTTAAACACTGAACTAAGACATTATGGATATATACACACTTTTTAAGGTAATAACTGGAAAAGGAGAAATCAAATAAAACATTTGTAAACTAAGGTATCAAAACTACTTTCTTGTTGTATTAAACAGCCCATCAGTATAATGAAGGGGTCTATAAAACTAAAATTTCAAATTAATAAGCTCAAATTGACCTTTATTACATAGAAAACACATATCTAAGATTACGTTTTTTTAATATTGACAACTTCACAAAGTGGGCCTAGACTTATCTGTTCTTTGATACATTGGCACAGTCTGTACATGATGTGTAGGCATATCACTTGAAAGCATGGTTTGTAACACCCAAAGAGATCCACATGTATCAGGTAACTACTTTAAGCAGCCAAGTGTTCTTAGAGTTGTGTAAAATGTCAGGTGTCATGAAAAAGCACATGTCAACTTAACACTTCCAGTGTTAAATACAAACTAACAAGTTTGTGAACCTCAGCCAATAACCATGAAGAGAACTGACCATATGTTATGATGGCATATTAAGCAACTGAAAATTGATCTAAAGGTTGTTTAAACCTTTTACAACAGACTCAGTATAATATACAAGCTTGTCTACATACTTGCACACATTAAGTATTCACATTATAACATTTGATACAGCATGTGCATCTTCACAACATTTGATAAACTTTTAGTAAAGATTACAAGTTCTTTGGCTTGACCAGACGTCTGATGTTGAGACTCTTAATGTTAAACTATCAGATGATAGGTGCTTTATTTATTTGAGAAGCTGGGCAGGTCATGTGATTAAAAGCAATTAGTCACTTAAAGAGCAATGAGACATTTGATTTTCAAACTATAAAATAAACTTTCTGACATGAGATGCCATCCATAATTTCATAAGAGAGTCATTCCCCTGATCTAGATGAGTAATTAAAAATATTAATCAAGCAGAGACTCAATAACATCTGAGAATTGGTAAATCTACAGATAGCAGGTACACATCTTTTGCAAGTAATACAGGATATGTGTATATACCAAGCCAACTGCAATGTTGTTTGACTTAGATATACTATTAGGACTGCATTTGTGTCAGATTTTAAAACAGGTTATGGTAGTAACTGACATTTTTCAACCAATACACCTAGCAGAATGTCTGACTAACTGGAATTCACCTGAACATACATTCAACCCAAAGTTTTATTGTTTAAGGGTTAATTCACAGCCATTCTGCCAATTTCTTTCTTCAACCAGCCAGAGTTCAAAGTTCTATTGGATGCACCACTAGATGTGTAGGGAGCAGCACTGGCTTCAACCTTTTCAACTCTGTTCTATTGAAGAGTGCAACATGTTGGCACATTAAGCCCCAAACCCTAAGAAAAGCTTTCCAGGGCTTTACTACTTTTGAGGGTTGATCATACTTAGAAAGAGTTACAGTGGGACAGGCCCACAAATGACATTGATCACTGCTGAGGTCCTGATCATAGTTTCCATACTATAGCTTTTAATAAGTGCTTTATATCAGTGGGTCCCACATATTTTTTACTCATAGCACACTAGGAAAATAATGTTAACTTTGCAGCAAACTCCTCTGACTCCCAACATAAAAAAGGACAGTTTTTCTGATTAAAAACATGAAATACACTAATATGGAGCTATTTTTAATAAAGTAAAATTCTCTCAATTCAATAATAAGGCCACATTAGCCTAAATAAACTTTATTATTTTACACAGTTGAAAAAGCATACTTGATGCCATACATTTACAAAATCTCATGATACAGCTGGAATGGCACACCATTTTGAAACAACTTCTATATATCTTCAGAAAACCTACCAAGCATTCAACAAACATTACAAGTGTTTTGTACACAAAAAATCAGAATTTTAATTGTTTTCACTGATACCTTCTTCATGAATATATATAATCAAAGTGTTGGCTTTTCCAAATGTAAAGTGATTTTCATATTAAGGTTAAAAATACTGTTTTTTATTTGAAGAATTTCAAGGCTGCATCTTGACTCAGGAGAACACAACAACAGAGAAACCATGTATGTAAAGCAAGAGCTTAAGATGACAAATCAATCAACACAGAAGTAATTAGGGAGAGGCTTTCCCTCAAAACAGATCAATCAACACAGAACTAATTAGGGAGAGGCTTTCCCTCAAAACAGATCAATCAACACAGAACTAATTAGGGAGAGGCTTTCCCTCAAAACAGATCAATCAACACAGAAGTAATTAGGGAGAGGCTTTCCTCAAAACAGATCAATCAACACAGAAGTAATTAGGGGAGGCTCTCCTCAAAACAGATCAATCAACATAGAACTACTAGGGAGAGGCTTTCCTCAAAACAGATCAATCAACATAGAAGTAATTAGGGAGAGGCTTTCCTCAAAACAGATCAATCAACATAGAAGTAATTAGGGAGAGGTTTTCCTCAAAACAGATCAATCAACATAGAAGTAATTAGGGAGAGGTTTTCCCTCAAAACAGATCAATCAACACAGAAGTAATTAGGGATAGGCTTTCCCTCAAAACAGATCAATCAACACAGAAGTAATTAGGGAGAGGATTTCCCTCAAAACAGATCAATCAACAGAGAAGTAATTAGGGAGATGCTTTCCCTCAAAACAGATCAATCAACACAGAAGTAATTAGGGAGAGGCTTTCCCTCAAAACAGATCAATCAACATAAGAGTAATTAGGGAGAGGCTTTCCCTCAAAACAGATCAATCAACACAGAAGTAATTAGGGAGAGGCTTTCCCTCAAAACAAATCAATCAACACAGAAGTAATTAGGGAGAGGCTTTCCTTCAAAACAGATCAATCAACACAGAAGTAATTAGGGAGAGGCTTTCCCTCAAAACAGATCAATCAACACAGAAGTAATTAGGGAGAGGCTTTCCCTCAAAACAGATCAATCAACACAGAAGTAATTAGGGAGAGGCTTTCCCTCAAAACAGATCAATCAACATAGAAGTAATTAGGGAGAGGCTTTCCCTCAAAAAACCCTCAGAATCTCTGTGAATCACCTTAAAAAGTAGATTTATATTCAGTAAATATTACAGAATGAAATTAAGTGTATGATAAAGAAGGGGAAACCAGGCATGGAATAAGTGCACAAGAAAATCATGGACCTCCCCCTATGGGGCTAAAATTGATTCTAACTGCTGAAAGTCAAGAAATAAACAGTCAGTTTAACTTTATGCTAATGCCAATTGATCTGTAGCCCATGGAAAAAGAGGAATGCAGACACTCTCAGTATGAACCCTAACATCCAGGAAGGGTGAGAATACCATATTCTGAAGAGGTATCATGAACAGAGAATTGAGATCATAATAAACCAGGTAAATGGACAAAACATCACATATCTGAGAAATCAGATCTAAAAATGCCATATTTATGTCCAGCTGATTCTGCAGATGGGTTATAGGAAGACATTGCAAAATATCACGGTGGAAAAAAGCTATCAAAATCTCATTGACCTGAACAGTTCAGAAGAAGGATAACTTGTATAACAATCAATCTCGCAGTAGATAATCACAGATAAATCCATCAAGTCTCCTCCACCTGCAGCCTGTGAGATAGTGCTAGTAGGAAGTATGATACCCAAAATGGTAACATTAACCTCAGAAGTTATAGTTGATGTATAAATGAAACAAAAGTGTTTGATGGGTAAAAACTTGAGTGAGAAGAAACAAAACAAAGACAAAAAAATGAGTTCACTGGAAAATTATTCCATGATATAAAAATAAAAAAAAAAATTAATGAAGAAATTCCACCTCAAAAATAAAACTATTAAAAGCCACAAATATGAATTAAAGAGAACCAAAGAAAAATGTCTTGATAGGAGTCCTGCCAAATGAAAGTTATTGTTTGGTAGAATTCAACAGAGGGAGTCACATGAATCAAAAGAATGTATTGCATTCTCATTGGTGGACTGTTGGGAAATGATAATTAGCATGTTTGCATATAGAGGGCAGCACTGATTGAGAATAGCTATTTATGCAAAAGAGGTAATGTACCATATTGCAAGTCAAATCTTGATCATGCAATGATTGTGTAATTAATCACTGACTACATGGACATATGTTAATTATGTAAGAAATACTGTATTCACGTAATCATGTTAAACAAATTAAAAAGATAATATATATATATAATAAATCAGACTTAACTAAATAAAACCAGAAGAAATATATACAAATATAAAAACATTTTTGCAAATTGTATATACTACTTTCACTTAAGAGATGTAATAGTTTGTTGTTTTTTCAATCAGTTTAAAACTATTTTTTTGAGATATATAATACACAAAAACTTCCATTCTCAGAAAAAACATATTCTGAGAAAAGCGCTTAAACAAACTGAAATTATATTGCCAAATCAGTTATTACCTTACTCTAAGATGTACCAATGAAACAAAATAATTACAAATAAGAATTAGTACAGAACTATGTAGTAGCTGTTCAAACTACACTTTTGATAAAGAAAACAGATTAAAAAGCAAATAAACAAAAACACATATATCTGAAGCATATCATATTCTATCAGAAATTATTATTTTTAGATTTTAATAATTTGCCAGTTTGACCAGCTTTAAAATGTCATATTAAACAAAATATAAAGGTTGTATTTTATATACAATTAAGAACAACTTTTTTTTTTGCAAAATTTTGCCAAAAGCATTTTACTGTTCCTTTCACCATTGGCTAATTCAAACAAATGTACTTTAATATGTTTCATATTTCATGTGCTTCTTTTATTTGTATGGTATTCTACAGTTTGTTAAAGCAACCCTACACATAGAACTCACTAAACTCTTAACATGTTTTTGACATAAGCATAATATTGTACTATATGGATTATAAAGACTGAACTTACCATCTCATTTCTGTAAATCATTTTAGGGTTCGTTGAAGGAAACTTGTGATGCTTACTTGAACTAGAGCATGGGAGAACTTGTTGAGTTTTGAATGCATTTTTCTGTACCATTGAAGACACATTCATCTTAATGTCTATTTAAAAACAAATATTAATGTATAGCTCTTTCCAATACCACTTAAATTTAAACATTTTGACCAGAACTTTATACTAAAAAATACCTAAATAAAACATGACTAAAATTTTTATACTATATTAAAAAACTGCTTATCTCAATAAAGACTTCATAATTCTACATTTTTTGATAGACAATAGAGAAGGTTAATAATATTCAAAACTAATATACATTTATGAATAATCCTGAGTTAAGTCCTAGTTTATCCTTTATATAAACTCTCACCTCCAAAATTTACATGAATTATCAGTAAGCAATGTACTATTCCTTTATGAACTTTAGCTACAAACCACCCCAAACTTATAGAGTAAATGCAGCACAGAAATACCAAGACAGTTAGAAAACAAAATGTCTAAATTAATGGGCACAATAATAATAAAGCTGATATAAGAGTTATTCCATATAAAAATAACTCTTTTAAGTTTGTATCAACAACTCTAGCAGTTAAATGCCAATAAGAAATATTACTTCATGATTAACTGAATTATTGCAGTTTTCACTCTTCTACATTTTAATAGAAATATTGCATGTAGTGCATCACATAAGGCAGCATTTAAGAAGATATATTGACATTAATCAAATGCTTATACCAGTCCTAGATAACTGATATTTTCAATTATAAGTGTTGGCATTTAATGTACATAAATTACATACTTTCACAAAGAGATAATTTAAAATAATTATCAATACTGAAAAAAAAATACCAATTGCTCTTACTGATGAATAAATTTATAGGAAGATTTTTAACTGATACGTTCTATTTTTATGTTGGAATGCATTTCTCTGTTTTAGTTTATAAACTGTGTATTTTTTATTATTTTGATAGTTGTCTTATTGATTAATCATGCACCGTTGTTATACTCTTATTAAGAATTTACTGAAGGATGTTATTTTTATGGAAGATTCATACATGTATACCAAACATTTACTGCATAAGGTGGTTATTGAGTGTCTATGCATATCTGTTTTCTTAGCATAAAGCTATGTTGTTTAACTACATTCAGATTATTCTACACTTTTCCTGATTGATCCTCCTGTTATAAAATTTAGTTAGTTCACTTGTATAATACTTTTACAGAAATCAGACTCACCTAAGAATGCCACACCTCTTCTAACTTTCTCTTTTGTACATATAGTAGACTATCTCATACATTTTTAATATTAAGAGAAATGTTTGCCTAGTTGACTTGTCTACAAATAATTCACAGAACTCACTTTGGGTAAAATAACAATAAATACACATTTCTAGACTTTGGCACATTACATATCTTTTCACCAAATGTTTTTTTTTCTTAAAGAACAATTATGTCTAAAACACTAATTCATTGTCTTCTTCTACTATATTTTATCTTTAACACACAAAGATACTGGATAATGCATTAACTACAAATACTGAAACTTTTAAGCACTTAGAATAAAACTATTGCAACTGAATATCAACCACTGTCATGGTTACATAGTCACTTAAGTGTATTTATTAAGGATTCAATAAAGAGTAACTTGGGTTTCAAAAAACTCCTCTTAGATTTTATTCTACAGGGTATATCATATGCTTGCTATAAATCAGAAATTTAGAGATATCAATATGCCAAAGAATACAGCAGTAGAAATTTGTTTTATTTTGTATTCATAGAAATAGAAAATTATCCCTATTCTTAAAGAAAAAAAACATTTATTCGTCAGCTATTGCCAATTCTGTTGATGGTGAAAGAAATAAATGTTCATATGGACAAACTTAGAGCAACATCAATAGATGAAAGAAGAGTGGATTAACTAATTATGCTTACATTTAAAAACAAAATATAATGCACTAGAAACTTTTATGCAAACATAAATAATACTCATGAATAACTAAAATTAATAATCATTAAACAGTACAGTTTTTACAGAAAATTATGATTTTCTTACACTAAAAATAATTACTGATAGGTTCTTACTTCTCACACTTTTCACAATCTTCCACTGCCCTTTCAAACACACTAAAAATAATTACTGATAGATTCTTACTTCTCACACTTTTCACAATCTTCCACTGCCCTTTTAAACACACTAAAAATAATTACTGATAGATTTTTACTTCTCACACTTTTCACAATCTTCCACTGCCCTTTTAAACACACTAAAAATAATTTTTTCCCATGCACTAGTATTCATACATCATACGCTCAAGCTGTTCATTTAGCATTCACAGAGCATGCAACAACCCTCTACCACATATAAGCAAGACACTTTCTCCTAGAGTAGCTGGCTCCCTCTGTACTACTTTATGAAATTAGGCTCAGAAGAAATAGAAGAACTCTGGAAGTGGGGAGGAAGGATGGGAAGTGTATGAAAGGAAGTATCTATCAGAAATCTATTTTCAGTGTAAAAAAATTATAACTCTGATAAAATGCTTGTCTGCTCTAACACAATAGCTAGATTCCCACAATAAGTAGGTTGAAGGACCAGTATAAAAAAAAAAGATTAAATGAGAGATCATTGTAGGAAGCATCCATCAAAGAAGGACAGAATTGTACAGGCTGCTCAGACACTATCCATCAAAGGAGGACATAACCAAATGGCGTAGGTAATAAGCAACAATGGCACGGTGAATAGTTTACATTTCAGACTGAATAATCTTCCCCAGAAGAAGATGAAAACTGCTTGAAACATGGTAATAGATCAAATCTGAAAAAAACATGATGTGATAAAGATGACACCATTCTGAAGAAAGGATAGACTAGGAAAACATCATAAGCTAAAGGACCCAACCTTTAAGAGTGATGGGGGAAAAGATTATGTGACAAAAAAAGGTTCCAGGGAATAAATAAACAGGAAAAGGAAATATGAAAGGAAGATCTATGAGCCACATAGCACTGCAGATCCCCCAAAAATACAGATAGCAATCTAGGACAGACCTAGAATAAATATGAGAAATGGAAGGGATGGAAAAGGGAGCAAAGGCAGAATCATCCTAACAAGTAGTGAAGTTCTCAGGAAAGAAAGAATTGTTGAGTATAGCCTAATACACGTACTGTAAGAAAGGATGCAGGAAACATCAGTCACAAAAGATCTGCCCTACAACTGCAAACCAGGAGGAGAATGAAACAGATCTAGAGGGTAAGCTCATAAAGGGCAAAGAGAGGTTGGAAAAGGCAAGAAGGATGGACAATGAGATCCCAATCAGGCACAAGACAGGTATGGTGAGAAAGAAATATGAAAGGATCATAACAAAATGAAAGACATCCTAATGAGATTGATAAATGAGAGAAGAAGAAAAAGGAAGAGCAAAACATATAACTGTAGATGCCTCCAAAAGAGGGAACCAAGGCTGAGCCACCAAGAGAAGTAAATACAAAGTGGTTTGAATGAGGGAGATTATTTTTCTGAGAACACACATAGTGGGCTCAGATAATGAACTTCATAGTTCAAAAACAAATGGACCTAGATTTGATACTTCCTTCTTGATAATGTTGAGATTACTGCAGAGTTGTCAGAATTGACCATAACCACCATCCCTCTCAGACGATGGAGGAAAGAAACATACTTTGATAAATAGCTCCAAACTATTGATATGAATTCCAACAACCAACTCTTGGAAATATCTTGGATACTGATAATATGTACCCAACCAAGAAAGTATGTTTTCTTATAGCAAAGCCACATTAGGCTATCTGCTGAGCCAACCAAGGGGAATCGAACCTCTGATTTTAGTGTTGTAAATCTGTAGACTTACTGCTGTGCTAGCAGGGGGCTAACCAACACAAAGAAGGATAACAGGTATGGATGAGGAAATAAAAGAAGAACACCAACCAGAGTATTGTTTCATTCCAACTACCAAGCATGGTCAGTCCAAAGGGAAGAAAGAACGATGATCAGTTGATCTCAAGGATTATTGATTATGGAAATCCTTTTGGAGAGAATGCATGGAAAGGAAGCCAACATTGCCCCCCCAAAGAGATAGAATCTCTCAAGCTGAAAAAAGAGAATCAGAGAATAGGGCTTTGGTAACCAACTTCTTTCTATCCTGAAAATGCAGTGAAGGAGGATTGGCCTGACTGAGGTAAAAATTGAAGAAACCCCCAAGTGAACCAGATAATGTGTAGGGAAAAGGATGAACTTCTTCACTGTGATTAACCAACACAATACAGCTATCACCTCCAAGAGCAAACAGGTATGGTAAGAAGAAACCAAAAATGAAGGAGCCAAACATCCATATAAAAACCCAGCTGAACAGGAAACACCAGCTTGATAACTTCCTTCGGAAGAACGTTTCTCATTGCCTCAGACAGATGACCACTTGAAACAGAATTACCTGGAGTAGGGAAAGAAACTGGAGACAAAGAGAGGAAGTGGCAATGAGAATTGAAGAGACAAAATTCACAGAACCTACAGATTGTTAGTGAATGTTTTCCAAATATTGACAAAACAGTAGATCCCGACTTCCTCAGGACCTGAACCTTACTGCATACTCACCTATAGTGCTGTTGACATTTGTAACAAGTAAGGGATAAACAGGAGGATAAAATGGGAACACTGAGGTGCAGGAAAATGACAGAGTGCAGAAGTGGAAAGATAGGAAACAGGAATAGGATCAGGAGATATGAAGTAGGATATACAATTTTGCAAGGGAAAATAGGAAAGTATTCAAATTGACCACATCAACACAGGACTCCAAAGAATTGGGAAGGAAGGTCTCCACAAATGGTATCAAGCAAAAATAGAACCATAATTAAAACAGAGGGAAACAAATTCCTGCAAGCAGCTCATCTCTCCCCAAAAAAGTCTCAACAACAAGCAGCCAGAAAAGTAGGAAAAGGGCCAATGAAGAAATCCTCACCAAAGTTAATCACAGAAAAGATCTGAGGTCATCCAAAAAATGTCTAGAGAAGGACAAAAAAGTGCAAATAGAAAAGGTAATGAAAAGTGTAAAAAAGTTTAAGATGAACCGTTTAAAAATGAAGATAATACAGAAGCCTTAAGATAAAAATCACAAAGGGGTAACAGTAGATCTAATTTTTGGGAATCCAAATAAGAATTTTAAGAGTGATGAAATGTTAAACTTGTCAAAACCTGGAGGATGTTGAAGCATACTAATCCTCACACTTAACTGTGATAAAAATGCTGAGCCCGAACCTCAATGTCAGCTAAATGGGTAGAACCAAACAATCTGAATTATGAATCTCACACTAAAGTAAACACATCACAGAAAACAGAAACAACATTAAAAATGTGAAAAACTCATGTAATTAATTGGAGAAAAAAGAGTAGAAAGTTCCCCAAAGGTGAAGAATCTGGCTATCTAAATCACACTTGTTTTTGAATATTCTTATCAGTCTGAAGAGGCACTAGCAATACAGCAGAAAAGGCCAAGAGATCATGGCTGTTCCTTTAATTTTATTCCTGCTTACTCTGTATGTGTCTTCTTTATCATGTGTACTAACCATCCACAACATGCAATATGTTTTTTATTCATCTTTATTGGAATCATGGATATTAAAGATATTTCTGTAATTATGCAACAAACAATTTAAATACTGTTGTTACAACATTTTAATAGTTTGTTATCAAGTAGTCAGGGTACTTACCTGTACCTGGGATTGCCTGTAGTATACAAGTTATGTGTGTCTTGGTAACAAAATTTTCTACAAATAAAAACTTACATGCCATTATTTTCATTGTGGATTTACACTGCAGAATGTTGCTTGTTATTTTGGATCATGTATTCTTGAAACTTTACTATATGGCAATATTAAGAATATATCATCAGCATGTCTTAAACAAATCATGGGCATCTTATCTTCAAAATGTTCCATGTAAAGACTACAAAGTACTAAGAGTATGGATGAGCCCATAGCTAGGTCTTCTTGTTGTTGATAGTATTTATCTTTATGTTAAAAAAAGCTGGGTTGATGCACAAGGTTTTGGGTAGTATTATCATGAAGATTGTGAGTCTAGGGTGTTCCATGAGTATATTATCACTTTCACAGATGACAGAGCATTTATAAAAAAAGTAGTGAGAATGCTGTCACAAAATACTAATTAATTGGTTTGTGACATAGTATATCTCTCCAATTAACTAAAGAACAGAAAAAGTAGTCTTGTTTCTAGAATATCAGGAAGACCATATATGTTTGGAGTTGTTCTGTGGCAGACTATCATTTGTTTCTGTTCCATTTTCTTTCTGATGTATTGTCAGGTGTTTATTTTTTGTGTATTAACAGTTGGGTTACATTTAACTTTCACATATATTATATATTAATCACCTTTAACTACAGTTTGGAATTTAGAAATTATTTGTCTATGATTACAGTTGTATTACCTCTTCTACTAAAGAAATTGTTATGGTGTCATCTCTCTTTACATTTCTAAAAGTATTTTGTTGTGTGTGTGATGTTATGATGGAGTTTACGTTTTGTAAATTTTTTACAATGTTAACTATTAAAATATGGATTACTAGCTATGATTTAATGCTATACTAAGTGATATAACATAAACAAACAAAAAGTAACTTAATTAAATTTTGAATGTAACCTGCTAAACACCTTGTGACAAGGACAGTAAAGAAAGACTGTGGCTAGAGAAGTGATTACAACTGAAAAATCACTAGACATTTTATTCTTCAAAAGCCAAGGAGACCAAATTGTGAAGAGAATGGTTAGGCCTCACAAAAAAAAGGAAAAAAAGGGGGGAATATATATTAATTTGAAAAATGATTTATGACAACCTTGTTCACTTGCTATGTCTTCAAGTCATTTTTTTCTCAGGTTAATTGATTGTTGCATTATTTTGTGTTTGGTATTTCTTGCAGTTTTGAAGTTTTACATCATATACCAGGAACTATTTTGTTCATGGAATGCCATGCTTGGTACAATTAAATATTAGCTTTTAAAGATGAATAAAAGTGCAAATAGAATTAAAACATATGATTTACACCTTTTTCAATCATGGATGTCTTTTCAAAGATTAAGACTTTTGGTGCTGGACTGCATTAAAATCATGAATGTTATAAAGATCCTGAGCAATATGTGCTAATTAAATCCACCAAACTATTCTTTTTTCTTCGGTATGGTGAGGCTCCAAAATTGTTTTAATATAACATACTTAATCTCTGGATATGGATAGGCTTAGTGTACATGCCCCACCTGTTTTTAATGTTGCATTAAAAATTAAGTTTTATATTATCTAAGATTTTTCTCAATTTCAAAAGGAAATATTTAAATATATTCTCAGTCTGCACTTTTCAGTCACATGACTTGATGGTGCTGTGTTTTCTCATGCATACATTTTTCTCTTCTGTTAGAAGAGTTTCAGATCATTTATTCAAGTAGAAACACGATATAATTATTGAGTTGTCAGGGTATAAACTTTCAGTCTCTTATGTTCTTCCTTTACTGAGATATCACTAAAGGTTTTCAACCCACGTTAACAGCCCTCTTCCATTTCCTCTGTCTTTTAAGGAATATATAATTCTGTCTAACAACAACTGAAGATTAGCAGATCTCATAAGCAGATGTGTCTTTCAAAAAGCATAGAGGTTGGGCCACCAAGAATGAGATAGGTCACAGATTCACACAGAATACAAATGTTTAATAAAAGTCAACACAAATTACAATGCAAGCAACAATACCTTATTATAAAATTCAAGTAATACACCAAATTACCCACAGGGCAAGTAATCATGTACTTGTAGAAAAACACCACCAAAAAAACAGTGTAGCTAGCTGGAGAGTCAAATATTTTATTAAACCAAAAAGCACCTGCTTGTGTGTTTTCTCTTCCTACCCATAACCTAGACTTGTATATCCTGAGTTTTACTACAATAATGCCCCAAAGTTAACATAAATCTACAGAGCTAACTCTAATACAAAAATAAATAAAGAAAATAATGCTAAACAAACTTAATGTTCACTCGTAGGTCAACTGACATTCATACTCAATAACTCATTCTTATGGGTGAATTCACCTGTTCATACAAGTAAAAACAGAAGTTAAACCTTTAGGCATGTACTTATGTTATGTTATACACTTCTTTGTTCATAACCTCTCTCAACAGGTAAGTTATGTTACATGTAGGTCAGTTTTTCGGAGGTGACTTGTGAATACAGATAATGAAATAATAAAGAACTTATTCTTATGGGTGAATTCACCTGTTCATACAAGTAAAAACAGAAGTTAAACCTTTAGGCATGTACTTATGTTATGTTATACACTTTTTTGTTCATAACCTCTCTCAACAGGTAAGTTATGTTACATGTAGGTCAGTTTTTCGGAGGTGACTTGTGAATACAGATAATGAAATAATAAAGTTTTTGCACACAATCAGTTTTTCTTTCCTCATGGTCACAAGATCATCACCTTTCCTGAGAAATGAGAGAGTTTCAAAGCTTCCAGCATGCCATTGTGGCCAACATTCATAGTACTATATCATCTTGTGTCTTGATTAGACAGTCCTTTAGCCAAGGACATACTAGTGCAATTAGTTTATAGATACAATTCATGCCCTGTATTAAAGTATGGTGTCATTACTTTCATATAAGCCTGTGGATGACTGATATATCATTACTATTTTCATTTTTACCTGCATAGAATGACCATTCAAGTACGTTTCCACTTTCTTCAGATAGTAAAACAGATTTTAATTCCCATTAATATGGTTTGGGTCCTTCAGTTACTCTCACAAAGTTCCTAATTTGTTATCTTATATAATTTACCACTACTGCTGTATTATATGTAGAATGAGTAAAATCAGTATATGGTACAATAATACATTTTTATCTTGCTCCTGACTTAGACAGTTATGTACTATGAACTGTAAGTTTGAAAAACAGTTGTGCAATTATAGTTTCTGCTTTTTGAAGTTCATTAGCAATATCAGTGGTGTATGTTCAAATGCTGAACTACATACCACACAAGCAGTACACTGATATTTTATAAATACTATCATTTCAAGCAGTTTTGTTTTGTTGTTGTCATACAAACTACACACCATACAAGTAGTACACTGATATTTTATAAATACTATCATTTCAAGCAGTTTTGTTTTGTTGTTGTCATACAAACTACATACCACACAAGTGGTACACTGATATTTTATAAATACTATCATTTCAAGCAGTTTTGTTTTGTTGTTGTCATACAAATTACATACCACACAAGTGGTACACTGATATTTTATAAATACTATCATTTCAAGCAGTTTTGTTTTGTTGTTGTCATACAAACTACATACCACACAAGTGGTACACTGATATTTTATAAATACTATCATTTCAAGCAGTTTTGTTTTGTTGTTGTCATACAAACTACATACCACACAAGTAGTACACTGATATTTTATAAATACTATCATTTCAAGCAGTTTTGTTGTGTTGTTGTCATACAAACTACATACCACACAAGCAGTACACTGATATTTTATAAATACTATCATTTCAAGCAGTTTTGTTTTGTTGTTGTCATACAAACTACATACCATACAAGTGGTACACTGATATTTTATAAATACTATCATTTCAAGCAGTTTTGTTGTGTTGTTGTCATACAAACTACATACCATACAAGTGGTATACTGATATTTTATAAATACTATCATTTCAAGCAGTTTTGTTTTGTTGTTGTCATACAAACTACATACCATACAAGTGGTACACTGATATTTTATAAATACTATCATTTCAAGCAGTTTTGTTGTGCTGTTGTCATACAAACTACATACCACACAAGTGGTATAACTGATATTTTATAAATACTATCATTTCAAGCAGTTTTGTTTTGTTGTTGTCATACAAACTACATACCATACAAGTGGTACACTGCTAGTTTATAAATACTATCATTTCAAGCAGTTTTGTTTTGTTGTTGTCATACAAACTACACACCATACAAGTAGTACACTGATATTTTATAAATACTATCATTTCAAGCAGTTTTGTTTTGTTGTTGTTGTATGATATTAGTACTTGGTGTACACTTCAAATACCTGAACATGTTCCATATCCCCCTGTAACTTACCCCAAAGCTGCAACAATTCCATATCACTAGCATCTTTATTAAGGATGAATGGACAACCTTGGCAAAAATAAGTCAAAATGCATCCTCTAAACAAGGTGCACTGAGGGACTAAAATATGTCTTTCCATTCTGATATTTCATTTTGTACTAAAAATAACTGATTATAAAGAAAGAAATGTACCTGCTGTTTTCTACCAAAAGGATATCTAAATTTAAATTAAGGAGAATACACATATATTTAGACTACACATCAGTTGCTGCTAAACAAGTCTTAAAATGTTTGATAAAACTTGTGTGAATACTACGATCTCAGTTAGTAAGACAAGAATACTAATCAAAAATACAATACAGAAACTTTTACAATATGAAAGTTCTGATTTTAATGATAACAGTATTCTGTACCACAGTATCAAGTGTACATCAGGTAAGAATTACATTTAAAGGTTAATAATTAAAATCAGAACTCGCCTACTTGCATTTTTGAATTAATTATACAGTTTAGTAGGTTCCTCACTAAACATTAAACACAAGTAAACTTATGCTATAAACCTCTATCACTCTACTTCAAAATATGTTTGGAGTTTAATGGTAAATTAAAACGACAAAATACAAATAAGAACTAAAGTTCTAGACATTATGGTAGAGTATTTCTTATAACTCATAAATGCCAAGTTTTGTTAAGTTATCAAAATAATATTTTGTTCAGTAATTTTATAAAAACTACAGCTGGTTTTATTAATGTACTCTCAATCATATCTTATTATATGTATTAATACTCTGTTTCATAATAAATGGTAATAAGGGACAAATAAATCTATAATAAAAATCATATACAAGTTATACTAAAATTATACTTTATAAAGATGTTTAAAATATATGTGAGACTTCATAGAAAACTACAGTGGGATAAAAGAATCATTCATTGAAAACATATGGCTTAATATCTTTCTATCTATATACATATTACATTGTATTATTTGTAATTAACTACTCCATAAGTGCTTATATGATTCTACAAACTATATAAGCACTTATGGATTAATTATTTACAAGCAATACAATTTAGTTTCTAATTGAAATTAGGATTATAAGTGGGTTTATAAAGAAATGGTTAATATTGTTTTTAATATGATTCTGCAAACTATATACCGTATTTTCCGCCTAATAAGCCGAATTTCTGGCCCTAAATTTTGGACCTGATTTTTGGGGGTCGGCTTATTGGCCGATCACTCCTTTCGGAAATTTCTTCTTCTTAGGAAATGTTTTTCTATTGAAAATCACCATAGGCGGTAATTTTGTCCCATCAGCAAAGCACGTTAAGACTACAGTGAAACGTTGTTTCTGGAATTTCATTGGTTACCTAATTACAGTGAGTGTAGCCAATAACGAATGACATATTGATTCCATCTCTGTCTCAATACGACACGTTCTGCTTTACTACAGAACGCCAATGATCACACACAACATGCATGCTGACGCTGAAACGAGACTAAGAAATCATTTTGAAGAAACTTGTCACTTCTTAAAAATGGCTTCGGCTTATTGGGCGGTAATAAGCAAAAACCCTCATTTTCAGAGCTGAAAATTGGCCTCGGCTTATTAACCGGAAAATACGGTAATCACTTATGGATTACTTATTTACAAGTAATACAATTTGGTTTCTTATTGAAATTAGTTTTATAAGTGGGTTTATAAAAAATGGTTAATATAGTTTTCAAACACTAAAGAAGTTTAATATAAAAGAAGTAATGTTTAAGTACTATAATCAATCATACTTGAAAAGTTTTCCATTCATATTACTAAATATTTCTTTCCTAAATAAATGACTGTATAATAAAAATATTTGTCAATCATAAAGCCACGAAGGAAAACTCAACTTGTCTCAAACTTAATTCTGTACGAGATGTTTAGAAAGTAATAAACTTCACTGAAAAACTATTTTACGATATCTAGTTTAGTCTGCACAACATACATTTCTATAAGATGCTGAATTTTCCAAAGATGTTTTTAGTAAAGTCCACTGCATATCTTATGATCAGTGACACATTAAGACACTGAGTGAAGTACAAACTAGTGCCCCCCCCCCACTTTCAGGAAAATACCATATAATTTAATAATGTACTGAATTTATTAACTATAACAAAAATGAAGGAAATATAAAATGAGAAACATATATTTCTTGAAAAAATAGTTCATTACTACTATTTTATTTCACATTCACATGCTCACAATGTGCAGAGGACCCCTGATGGTAACGGTATCTGAGCAACTGCTCCTTTTGCATTCACGTCATTATTACGCTCACAATGTGCAGAGGACCCCTGATGGTAATGGGCTCTGAGCAACTGCTCCTTTTGCATTCACGTTATTATTATTACGCTCACAATGTGCAGAGGACCCCTGATGGTAATGGGCTCTGAGCAACTGCTCTTTTTGGCCATTTCATAGCATGACCCTACTTTAAAAATCAACTAAACTCCTAATGTTTTGCTATTTCAACACTTATATACATAGAAATATATACATATATAGGGTAAACAGGAGTTATGTAATGAATGTATTTACTGCATTTCAGAGAAAGGAGCCTTGAGTCTGTCACAATAGTTAGAATTCCACTAGCCAAACAGTAGCACACATGGTCCCCAGCATAACTACACTTTTAAAAATACTTTGTTGATGGTTCTCAACCAAATGAACAAAGGTTCAGTCTAGTGGACCAATATCACACTGGAGAAGAAATGTTGACTATTATTCCTAATTTATTAAGTATATCTTTATGAAATGTGCCAAGTATTTTAGTAAAATGTACAACTTTGTTGTACACAAAAAAAATCAGATATGTTACAAAAGTATTTGTCCTGGTCATAAGTATGTAAAATGACATCAGTTTGACTCAGAATACAAGTCAAAGTGTAAGGGGTTCATCCATTATACAATCTGCATATTGCATGTGCATAACTTCCATGAGGTTTGCATGTTACATTGCTTGACCTCAAGAACCTTTAAAATTGCATGTATCTATATTTTTCATTATTCCTGTGCATTCTTCTGGTATTTATTCTCTTTTACCACAAACTGTCATAGTAGTATGTTTGGTATTTGGATCTTAAATTTAAGGACATTTAGTTGCTAGAAAGGGCTAAAAAAAAATTAAAAAAGCTAACAGAATGATTCCTTAGAAGGTTGTTATTATAGTTTTATAGAAGGACTAGTTAAGGTTTTGAAAATTATTTTCTTTTATGTTTAATGATATGTATAAGTTGTATTTTGAAGACAAAAGGATAATACTATATACATTTAAAATTTGAGAATGACAGACTGAGCTCCAGTTATGACAGTTTCATTTTTGTCATAAGATGAATGGCTCATGGAAACATAGTCATTTGCAGTAGTGAGACCAGCACTTTAAAAGGTTTATTTGTACAAAAACAGATGACTTATGTTCTAACCTTTTCATGTTAAAAACATACACACCAACTTCATAATATAAAACACTTTAAAAAAGTAAAAACAAATAAAACATTTAACAGCAAACAAGATTTTGTACTTATAATTATCACACATAACAATTAATGCAAATCAATAAAAAAATAATATGCTTGTAAATTTTTCATCTAATTACACAAATTCAATTATAAGAAACCAAACTCATTCTAACAAAAACTGTATTCTCGAAATTTCCAAATCTGAACAATACTATGATTACTTTCAGTGTATCGTACAGTACAACTCGCATCATGTTAGGGTAGTTAGGCTGTTCAAGAAGAAACAGTTTTAAGTTGTGTGAAAAATAGAGTATTAAAAGTAATAAAATATATTTTATAAAATCATAAGACTCCAAAGAAAACTTACTAATACTGAGAACCAAACAGTATCTTCTTTATGTGTTTATGGAATACTGACATAACTTATGTCATAAGTTAATAACTTCTAACACATAACTTGCAAACACAATTTATTTGATTTACACATTATGAATTATGTTAATTATCAGCTTATTGCAAGTTTTAGCAGAACAGCTATGTGCACTAAAATGTTTGTTTGTTGAACTTCACACAGAGGTACTCCAGGGTTATCTCTGCTGGCCATTCCTAAGTTTAATGAAACAGACTAGAAAGAAAGTCGTTATTCAACACCATCAGCCATCAACTCTTGTGGTTAAACTGTTACCTTGTGATTATCCTACGGCCAAAAGAGCGAGCATAATCGGACAAACTGAACGGCATTGTTCACACGGATTTATTACATATCAATTTTGGTTCAGTGTCAGTAATAGTTACCTCCAACTCACAGGAACTGATTTTATTCATAGAATACAACTGAAATAAATCCCCTAACTGTACACCTGTGAATATTTTAAATTTATATTAACAATTAATACCTGCGCACATTGGAATTTGAACTGATCGGTATCAGCCTCATTGGTTTATATAATCTCCAAGTTGGTTTATTATTAAAGCTATTTATAAACAGTTTTAAAACACTCAAATTAAAATTGCTGTGTAAAAGGAACACGGAAATTGTTTTCTTTAACACTGACAGTTATCGAGATTTTCAGTATATCATCTATTTGCACTGAATTTGAAATGGCTAACAGATTAACGATTTAATGTTAAAGTTGTGCGTGCCAACTGATTTTTTTTAAATTATTACGTGACAACTATAAATAATTGTTATTCCTTCATTCTTTATGGAACATGTAAGCCTACCTCTTTTGCTAGGAATTCAATCACACATAATTACAGAACGTAGTGTAAGAGCCGAGTTTTAAAAATATCCGACTAACTTTTACTAAAGTCCTGGTTTAGTAAACTACAACAAACTACTGCTACAACCAGTTGAATAAAGAAAAAAATAGTAAACTGTAAAAACAAGAAAAATGCAAAATAAAACTTCCAAACAGTAGAGACACAAGTTTTATCACTTACAAGTAAAAAAACAAACAAACTAAAAGGACACCAAAATAAAATAAAACAATAAATAAATCGGATCCTGCAAAAATTAACGGATAACGGTAATCCTAAGTATCTGCACGTTACTAAGTTACGGTTGTAACTTGCTGTTACTTCTAGGCTGTTTCAACATTGGATCTTGCTCTCTGTATGACATCTTGCAATTTTCTTTTTCGCCCATCCACGGTTTGAATTGATACTGTTGGATATTTCGTCAGTCGGTCACAAGAAAGGAAGATCTCTCATCCTAGGTGGCTTTTGTTGTTATTGTTTAACTTTGCGCAAAGCTACACGAGGGGTATTTGCGCTAGCAGTCTAATTTAACAGTGTAAGATTAGAGGAAAGGTATTTAGTCATCACCACCCACGGCCAAATCTTGGGCTATTTTTCTACCAACGAATAGTGGGATTGACCGCAACTTTATAATGCCCCCCGGCTGAAAGGTCGAACTTGCGACCTCAGATTGTGAGTCAAGTGCCCTAACCACCTGGCAGTGTCGGGCACGTCTCAAACAGAGTTTGTTTGACCTTTAACCTATATAGTCATGGATAGAGAAGTTTTTTATTGCAAGAAAAAAATCGGGTATATGACTGCATGTCCGAAGTCCAATAATTTTTTGTTGTAGGCAAATATTTCTCTACTTATATTTGTATTTACTCTTCCAGTAATATCAGACTGAGAATAATATGGAGTTGTAAATATATGTTTAATTCCTGTAGCTATACAATTTTCATCCATCAAATGAGACACAATTTGAGGTCCATTATCGCTTATAAATCTTTGGAATGCCATATTTACAAAAGTATTCATTAATTTTTTTATCCCATTATCACTTTAACAGTTATTTGTTTGAAAATATAATTCGACTCATTTACTTAAATAATCTGTTATAACCAACAAAGAGCTATATTCGGTAGTAGATTTAGGACAAAGTCCCACGATATTTTCTCCTATTATCACACTAAGCTCAAATAGTTAAACAACCACACACCAGGTCCTCGCAGAGCACAAGGATGAAATTTATTTTTTGTAGGCCATGTAGGGCTTATGTAACTTTTAGTTTGTTGTAATATTTTTTTCTTTTCCAAATGTTTCACCTTTGATTATATATCATTAAAACCTAATTATAAAAATTTGTTTTGGCCACCTTCACCTTTATTCTTAAATAAATAATTACTGTGAGGGGTGCGAGAACATATGAAAATTTTTTAGGGGTTCGGGGCATAAAAAAGGTTGGGAACCACTACTCTTGACCAAATGAATTCTGGGTTAGTGGGAAAACTATATCGGTAAAGATCAACTATATCAAATGAATTTAAAACTTTGTATAATACTGTTTGGGATATGTTATTAATGTGATGAAATGGGTATTTATCTAACCTTTCGTTTAAAACAATTGAAATCACCCATTACAATGAAAAAATCAGAAGGTATATGAAATTTTAAGTTACTGAAAAATGTACAGTGTTCTGCACAATAATTTGATGCATAAATGTTAACTGTAAAATGTTTAACACTGTAAGTGAATGATAAAACTATCTTACGACCTACTCCACTAATATGATAATTAATATCACTAATATCTTGACCCTTGCGAATTAAAATTGCAACACCTTTTCGATCTAGTTCAGTACAGTCACTGTAACTTAACTCGATCAACAAAAGCATCATACCAGAATGTTTCCTGTAAGCAAATAATATCGTATTTTCTCATTTTAAGGAATGTTAAAACTTTTTCTTGCTTAAACACATCAGATTACCTGTTGACATTGACAGTTCATAATTTTAACTGGAAAACTACGTTATGTTTCCTGTTATTCTCCTTGAGACGAACCTGTTTTACTTTTGTATCTTCTTGTAGTTTATTTACATCAATCGATATCCATTTTCTTGTTTAATTCGTATAATACATAACATTATATTCTTTTCCATTTTCGGTAGAAATTATAACATATGTTTCTGATTCTGTATTAGTGGTGGGGTAATTCTCCAACGATTCTTCTTATCTCTTGTTGTCAACAAACGATTGTACGTTAGGACTGTTTGTTTGTTCTGAATTTTCGCGCAATGCTACTCGAGGGCTAGCCATCCCTAATTTAGCAGTGTAAGACTAGAGGGAGGGCAGCTAGTCATCGCTACCCACCGCCAACTCTTGGGCTACTGTTTTACCAACGAATAGTGGGATTGACCGTCACATTATAATGCCCCCACGGCTGAAAGGGCGAGCATGTTTGGTGCGACGGGGATTCGAACCCGCGACCCTCAGATTACGAATTGAACGCCTTAACCCACCTCGCCATGCTGGGCCTGTACGTTAGGAACTTGAGAAATTAAAGCAGGCGATTCAGAAGGCTTTTCTTTTTCGATATTAGTAAGTTGATTACTAGTGTTATTGCAATCTTGCGCAATATGTCCGATCTCTCCACATTTCCTACATTTACGCGTGGGACAGTTGTTGTACAAATGATCATCAGCCAGACATCTATTACCCATTTTTATCTGATCATTGTGTTTTATTTGATAGAATGCAGCCTTTTCGACTGGATCTATAAGGCGAATAGCATACGGTAAAGATGATACACCTGTTGGTAACTGAAAGCGTACATGCCTAATTCCTGTATAGATACCATTAATACGTTTCTACACAATCGGGCCTTTTAGAGTGCAACCTAGTTCGATTAATTTGTCCTTAATTTGATTATCATCATTCTGCAAAATAAACGTAACTTCTAATCCTCCAGGTCTTGGAACGATTGCCGAGATTTATGCATCACTATATTCTGCACATATTTGCCGGAACACATCTGGTAGTCAATATTATCAAAATGCAAAAAAAACAGAACGCTTCACACACGATCTAATATCACACATATCATCACCCCTCATTATTTCACCTTCCACCCCTTCAGAAAAAAGCATAATGGTCCGTGCAATAAATAAATCGGAATATTAAACTTAACAACAATTAATGTAGCGTATCTAACGTAAAGTGATTACTACAGGAATAGAATTTAAAACGAACTTCAACGGAAAGAAAACTAACTTCGAAATACTTCAGAAGCGTAACCTTAAACGCGGAGCTCACACACCTGTCCATGCCAGGCCTGTCTTGAATAAGAATGATTAATATTTGTACATTTGTTTAGTAATTGTTGTCTTATCATACTAATAATCAGTCAGGTTTATTTTTTAATTTAAAGGGTTAAACATAACCTATTTATTAATGTTTCCTGACATCGAATCCTGTAATTTCAGTTTGTACAGTGTGTTCGGACAGTCAGTGTACACTTATATATTTATTGCGATGTGGAACAGGTGTATCTGGGAATTTTTCAGCAAATCGTTGTCGCATCACATCTGTGTATCCACCACCTTCTCGGAATACGTGTTCGACGAGCCATACACGTTCTTCAGTTGTTAAAACTATATTGGGATCAAAATATGAAATATAATAACATATGATTATAAAACTGCACAGTGACTTTCCGAACACCCTGTATAATAGCTCGTTACTTCAAAAACACATTCTGCACTTTTGGTCACTAATACGCTGTAAAGTGACCGTCAAATCCCTTTATTCTAGCAAAGAAGATTAACCTAAGAGTTGGTGTTGGTTGTTCTTAAAGTGCATTTCCTTCAGTCTATTAGTTTAAAACTGATGACCAACATGAGCATATAAAACTTGTATAGCTTTATGCAATCAACGTGATTCAGTACGTATTGAAGATGTTAAGACACATAGTCTGTCAGTTTAACAAAGCAAAAATTTTCTTCTAAATGCAGAAACGGTTGCTACCTACAGATATCGCATATAAACTATTCCATTCTTTACACAGAAAATAATAACATAACAGCGACATGTTTTGTCTCTTTATACTGCAGTTATTTCAATGCTTATGATTTATGTATGTGGTTGTAGAAGATATGAAATAAAAAGCAGAATATAGCTCGGTGATTTATATTTAATTTTTGCCATTATTATTAGTAGTTACATGTTGTAGTTGAAAAGATAAGTTGCCCAAAGACTCATTTAGTCTTCTTTAAACCTATACGATTATCAAATAACAACTTTGGTGATTTTATTAATTTAATTACAATAATTAATTAGAAGAATGCCCTTGTAACTATCATTATTTGTGATTTTAATCCTAAAAATACCGACTTATTTTTTAAACGTATTATCTTTTAGGTCCTACGTGAATCATCATACTGAGTAACTTCATATCTTTACATTTACTAGTGTAAAGAATTAAGCAAAAAAAAAATTTACTTCGAAGGACGTAGTCGGTTTTTCTTCTAGTATACTTTAATTGCCACGTGATCTTCTGGTTGTTTTGTCGGTTGATTATTACTTAACGGGTCCGGCATGGCCAAGCGTGTTAAGGCGTGCAACTCATAATCTGAGGGTCGGGGGTTCGCATCCCCATCGCGCCAAACATGCTCGCCTTTTCAGCCGCGGAGGCGTTATAAAGGTGACGGTCAATCCTACTATTCGTTAGTAAAAGAGTAGCCCAAGAGTTGGCGGTGGGTGGTGATAACTAGCTGCCTTCCCTCTAGTCTTACACTGCTAAATTAGGGACAGCTAACGCAGATAAACCTGAAGTAGCTTTGTGCGAATTTGAAAAACAAACAAACTTATTACTTAACTAGATTTGTCTACTCACTTCTCTCTTGTACGAGGTATTAATGGCCCGGTGGCTAAGGTACTCGCCTCGTAATCCGAGAATCGCGGGTTCGAATCTCTGTTATACCAAACATACTCGCCCTTTCAGTCGTGAGGGCGTTATAATGTGACAGTTAATCCTACTATTCGTCGGTAAAAAGAGTAGCCCAAGAGTTGGGAGTGGGTGGTGATGATTAGAGCTGCCTTCCATCTGGTCTTATATTTCTAAACTAGGGACGATTAGCACAGGTAGTCCTCGTGTAACTTCACGCGAAATTCAAACCAAACAACGTATTAATAAACGGTATCGAAACATGCCAGTTTTAAACGTGTGCAGGAAGATTAACTCTTGAAATAAATGTCTGGGCTAGAGTTTTTAAACTTGTGTCCTGTTTGAAATTTGTCGATCCTGTTACAGGTGTAAGAAGGAATCACTTATTATTGCTCAAAATTGAGTTCCATGTTGTTTCTGAAAGAATGTATAATAAATGTTATGTAGTAATACAGGGTCAATATTTATAGGATTACGGTGCTGCTACTCGTTCCCTTACTACAATCTCTAGCCTTCCGGATAGAGAAGGGATTTATAAACTGACTCTCAAAATTTTATTTTAGTGCATATTATATGCTATTCATTTCAAATAAAGTGGTCCTTCATTAGGCCTGATTTGACATATGTATATTAGTCTACGCTAAAAAGTACTGTTTACCTTTGAATAATACTTGCGGATGATTCTTATAACTACATTTTACTTTTATATGAGATGCTAAACTAAATGATTTAAAAATAAATGTTTTGTGAAAACTTATTTAAATGTTTAGTTTCTGAATTAATATAATAAAAACTGGGACGACTTGTGTTGTTCAAAACAGCTTTGAATACATTCGATGTAACTTTCACTGATAATTTGAAACGTGGTTTATATACTCTGTTAATTAATTATATTTATCATTTTATGTTCGCTTCTTTATGTAATTTGAGAATAATTGTATTTTCGCTAGATAAATATATCAGCTACCATTTCATAATAAAATCCAAACATATTACTTGCTAGAAGCTGTAGTTAAAGTGATATTTTAACTAATCTGAGCTATTCTCGAAGTTTATAAAAAGAATTTAATGTTATATTATTTGAATAGAATGTGACTTTCTTATTCACGTATACTCGTGTCTCGAAAAAGGTGGATACAGTATTGACAGCCTCTCGCTAGTACAGTGGTAAGTATACAGATTTACAACGCTAAAATCAGGGGTTCGATTCCCCTCGGTGGGCTCAGCAGATAGCTCCATGTTGCTTTGCTTTAAGAACACACACGCACAATTGTAGTACTCTATTATTCTTAATAGAATAATTTCTACAGTAAGTTTCACTCATGTCACATGTATTTACAGGTGTATAACATGATTCCATGTATAGAAAGACCTTGAATTTTTTAAGCAAATTGTTTTTGTTTGGCGCCCGCGTCGCGCTAAACATGCTCGCCCTCCCAGCCGTGGGGGCGTATAATGTGACAGTCAATCCCACTATTCGTTGGTAAAAGAGTAGCCCAAGAGTTGGCGGTGGGTGGTGATGACTAGCTGCCTTCCCTCTAGTCTTACACTGCCAAATTAGGGACGGCTAGCACAGATAGCCCTCGAGTAGCTTTGTGCGAAATTCCAAAACAAACAAACAAACAAACAGTTTTGGTTTGTTTGTTTGTTTTGAGGATCGGTTTGGCTTTTCTAGTAGAAAACAAACAAATTGTCTGGAATTTCGGAACATCGGACGACATTGTCAAGTAACTTTAGAATGTTACTTTTGTGAAGAAATTCTCAGAAGTTATTTTTAAACTACGCTAACATGCGCTTTGATGTAATCAACACAACAACAAGTGCAATTTTCCGTTGTTCAAACGTTACAGACATATTAATGTGACATAGCTTAAATCATAAACATGTAATAAACAACTTTTTAAAGTTTTCGTCAGAGGAGAACTTCTTTTCTGTTACAAAAAAAAAACACCTTAAGATATAGTGATCTCAAAACATCTTCACATAATTAGTGTACGTTACACAAACTAACTCTTTTGATATAATACTAGAAATATTTTAGTATTGCGACAAGACCGATTCATTTCAAATAAAAATCACTTGATTAATTGTAATTAGCATATAAGATGAATATCTTATAGTCATGAAGAATCGATACAAATGATACAATTATAAATATGTTATTGTAATGCAGTTGGTGGCAGAATGTCAACACAATTATTTAAAGACAAACAACATAGCTTTGATTAAATATACTTTTAACCATGGATTGCTTACTGGAAATTTATCTCTGAACTCGTGTATTATACTAGAGGTACAGTCAGGAATTGTTTTAAGTGTAAAAAATATATATTCTCTTATACACTGGCAAATATTGTTTTTATCATTGAATCAACTTGTCTAATTTTAATTTGCTGATTCATATTCACAGGCTTAATGAAGGACCACTTTATTTGAAATGAATAGCATATAATATGCACTAAAATAAAATTTTAAGAGTCAGTTTATAAATCCCTTCTCTATCCGAAAGGCTAGAGATTGTAGTAAGGGAACAAGTAGCAGCACCGTAATCCTATAAATATTGACGCTGTATTACTACATAACATTTATTATACATTCTTTCAGAAACAACATGGAACTCAATTTTGAGCAATAATAAGTGATTCCTTCTTACACCTGTAACAGGATCGACAAATTTCAAACAGGACACAAGTTTAAAAACTCTAGCCCAGACATTTATTTCAAGAGTTAATCTTCCTGCACACGTTTAAAACTGGTATGTTTCGATACCGTTTATTAATACGTTGTTTGGTTTGAATTTCGCGTGAAGTTACACGAGGACTACCTGTGCTAATCGTCCCTAGTTCAGAAATATAAGACCAGATGGAAGGCAGCTCTAATCATCACCACCCACTCCCAACTCTTGGGCTACTCTTTTACTGACGAATAGTAGGATTAACTGTCACATTATAACGCCCTCACGACTGAAAGGGCGAGTATGTTTGGTATAAAAGAGATTCGAACCCGCGATCCTCGGATTACGAGGCGAGTACCTTAGCCACCGGGCCATTAATACCTCGTACAAGAGAGAAGTGAGTAGACAAATCTAGTTAAGTAATAAGTAACTATTCGTTGGTAAAAGAGTAGCCCAAGAGTTGGCGGTCGGTGGTGATGGCTAGCTGCCTTCCCTCTGGTCTTACACTGCTAAATTAGGGACGGCTAACACAGATAGCCCTCGAGTAGCTTTGTGCGAAATTCAAAAAACAAACAAACAACCAAACTAACTAATTCGCTCAAATAGAACCGTTCGTAATTTTCAAAATATCGGAAAACTACTGATATTTAACGATAAATAAGTGTTTATCACAAATATATAGCTTTCAAGGCTGGATACGTTTCGATTAATGCTTTCTTTTCCGACTCGGCATGGCCAGGTGGTTAAGGCACTCGACTCGTAATCCGACGGTCGCGGGTTCGAATACCCGTAACACCAAACATGCTCGCCCTTTCAGCCGTGGGGTCGTTATAATGTAATGATCAATCCCACTATTCGTTGGTAAAAGAGTAGCCCAAGAGTTGGCGGTGGGTGGTGATGACTAGCTACCTTCCCTCTAGTCTTACACTGCAAAATTAGGGACGGCTAGCACAGATAGCTCTCGAGTAGCTTTGTGCGAAATTCAAAAACAAACAAACAAAAAAACATATATGTGGGTCGATTGTTTCTGGTTGTTATATTATTACTTGAGTCAAAGCATTTTATTACTTGATAGTTGTAACTGACTAAATTATCTCACCATTCTCAGTTTTGTGTAATCAAAACGTACAATATTTGTTTGAATTAGGGCTACTTACTTTAAAAGAAAGAACATCAAAAAGAAAAGGTTCACAAAGGAATAAATATGAAATACTTATTTCGTATGAGAAAATGAAATAATATCTTATTAAATTACATATATGAGAAAATACTGAACTTTTTTCCTCATTATTTTTGTTTAACATTCATCTATAATGCTATATTGTGCTGAGTTTTCCGAAAATGTATATATATGTATATATGTTTTTCTTCGTGATAATTTTGTTCTCTCTCACACAGGTACAGGATATATACATAATCTGTAGAAGGCTGAAATCATGTGGCCAGTGAATAGCACAACTGTGGCCAGCTCGAATTTAGGAATGAACTTTTCCATAATTTATTTTTTATCGCACATTTGGTAATCAACAAATGTATTTCTCACGTCATGGTTAATGTCATGCGCTTCATCACTGCCACAAACACCGCCCATTTTGTAACGTCAGTCTGGTTGAGATGTTTGTTATCGAGTGTGCGTTGTTTTTCATGCGCTTGCAAACATACTTTTATTGTGCAACTTTCAATTGTTTAAATATATTTTGTTTTTAATCTTATAATTTGGATAAGTGGAAAATTCGAAAACGAAAGAATCCAGATGATGGTGAACATTCAGAAAATAAAGATAATTTTATTGATTCTGACATTACTGTCGAAAAGAGAATGGCGCGTGACAGGGAAAACGTGAATGTGATGAAAGTTGAAATTTGTAGTGATTGAAGCAATAAGCCAGTGTGTCTTTTGTGAAACAAAGTATTTAGGAATAATAAAGTATACAACCTTAAGCAACACCTTAACAATTTTCAGAACATATTTGATGTAAAATTTCCAGTTGATAGCAAAAATCGTATGAATGAAATTATCCGTCTGAAAGCACAACTTCATGAACAAAAGAGAGGTCTGAAAAGATGTTTATCATCGATAGAACTAGTTACGTTAGCTAGCTATAAAATAGCTTGGATTCTAGTCTTAAAAAAATCATTTTCTGTGCTGAACTAGTAAAAGAAATATTGATTGCAGTCATTGAAAATCTGTTGGAGAATTATGATTCAAAAATAAAGGATGATATTCTTCAAAAGGTAAATAATGTGCAATTAAGTTGAAGAACAATTGTCGGCAGAATGCTTGAGTTTGCGAAAGTCATAGGAAATCAGTTGCTTGAACAACTAAAACATTGTATTTTTCTTTAGCACCAGATGAGTGAACAGATGTTAGTGACACTGCACATTTGATATTTTGGGCTCGATATGTAACTTCAGGTCTTTAAGTGGGGGAAGAAATGCTTGGCCTTTGTGAATTACGAGATTGAACATTTGGAAAAAAACATCTTTGAAAAATTTCTTGAAATGTCAAAAAAAATTCAATCTGAATTTTAAAAAAACTGGTTTCTGTCACAAGCATTTAATTGAAAATAATGTGAAGTCCACGCTGCCATCTTTCCACTGTATTTTGCATCAGGAAAGTTTTGTGCTCAGATGTATAAAAGTTATGAATTGAAAAATTTGATGGACATTGTTGTAAAAATTATATTCGAAGCTCTCTCACCCATCGATAGTTTGTTGAGTTTTTGAATAAAAGCAGTGACTGTACTTTTGATGATCAAACGGATTTTACAAATGCAAGATGATTAAGCAGAGGAAGTTATGGAACGAGTTACTTCCTTATTTCCTCAAATAAAAGAGTATCTTGTTCAAAAATGTAAGATTGAAAATTTCCCTGAAATTAAAACTCTGTCATGGCAGTGTGGTTTGCACTTTGTGTGGCATGATGGCTCTCTTGAATAAATTGTACTTAATTCCAAAACGATCAATGAATAATTTGAATACGAAGCTTCAGGAAAGAGCTAAAATAATAAGCGAGCAATCACAGACCCTTCATGAATTTCAATTAAAGCTAAACCTCGTTGCAGAACAATTACAAAAGAATGATTTGACACATTTTGCAAAGTTGAATAGTTTTCTAGAAAATAATAATCACTACGATTTCTCTGATGCTAAAGATGATCTCTATGTAAACTGGATAAAAATCTATCTTAAACATTTAAATCGTGTTTTAAAAATTTGAAATTGATATTTGAATTTTTGCATGGTCCATTTCAATTTGACTTACGAAATTTCGGTGAGGAAATTACATCTTTATTATCTTTGGATAAGTGTGGATTTGAAGGCGAGATGCTAACCCTGCAAAATATACACGTAAAATGTAAACAAAAATCTTCCTTCAGAGAGATATGGCTCACTATTTTGATAAACGAGAGGCTTATAAATTTAAAAATAGTGATTTCAAAATTATTTGCCATCTTTGTATCCACATGGGTGTGTCAATATATTCTACGCTAGATTTTCCCAAGTCTAGATACAGATCTCAGCTTACTGACAAATTTAGAAGCACAGCTAAGACGCTCATTATATGTAAAAAACGGCTCATTTGGATTGAGAAATTTTTTTTACATCATCGTCAAATTCACAATGAAAGAATGAGGTAACTGACCACTATTTGTTCGCTCCTCTACGTAAAAAATTTGCTGAACCCAAACGAGCCGTTTTTACATATATATTTTTCTCTACAAGTCGGTTTTCTCGACATCACTGATTAAAATGCTCATTGTTATATTAATATCTTAAATCAAATTTCACGAAACTATTTGATGAAAACCCCCATCAATTTTCACATTGATTGTTAGTTGAAATTCAATTATTTTGATTAAACTAACAAATTTCAATATTTTTTTTTAATAGTCTGGCCAACGTGATTTTCATCAGCCACAGTTGTGGCTACTATGGAAAATAAGTTGCTCACACCTGCTCTGAAATGTCCGAGTTCTAGACATCTTAATTACGAAACTGTCCAATATATAATTACCTTATCTAACCATTTGTTTTGACAAAGCATCCGTCAAATTTCTCAAATATAATGTATTTCACGATAAGAATAAAATATTTGTACAATAGAAAGTGCCTAAAATAAAGTATTGCATGTGACTGACACGAGACTTCCACATGTGACACATGTTACACTTCGTCGAAATGAAAGTTGCTGCATGACAAATCCTGACATCATGAATCATTCGTGTTATATTTCACGCATCGTCTACGTTTCATACCAAAACGTGCATAACGCATCTCCCCACGTTACATGTCAAGAGGTATGTCCCATATCTTTCCAGTCAAACAGAAGTCACGCATCTTTCATGTTTTATATTTAGCACTACATCACGAATCTTCCAAGTTCCACATCAAGCAGTGTATTACGTATCTTTCGGGTTTTCTTTTTGTTATTCATTCAAACTTATTTACCAATACATACGTTTTTGTTAAAACCATCTTGCAAAACTTCTTATGCAAGAGGCTTCTGGCTAAACAGATGCATTCTTCTTTGGATATGACTTAAAAACACGCTAAACCTAATGATTCTTAATTCTTAAAAGTTTACCACAAAATAATTATTTAGCCTTTCATAATTGCATCGTGCACGAATTTTAGGTTTTATTATTTAAGTGTGTGTTAAACGTCATGCTTTACTTCATTTATCAAGCAGCTGAAAAATAGGAACTGAAGAACTAGCATGTTATTTTTAAGAAATGTAACTGTTCATCTTTCTGTTGTGATGCCATGTAGTCTGCTGTTGATATTTAAGATGGGAAAATTATGTTTAACAGTAAAATCTAGTTACACATGTTAAATCTTGGGATGCAGCCACTGATTGAACTGAGAAAAAACATCGTGATTTAAGCATGTAAATATTATCAAAGACAGGAATAAGACGTTATTTCGATGTACTTGCTCTAACTACAAATCGTAAAATACCAAATAACCAAACAATGAAACAACTGCCCAGACCTTTGTGTAAAACGATTTAATGAAATTGTAATTCGAGAATTGCAGTAGCTTGGAGCACACAGTTTGTATGAACAATAAAATAACATATCATTTCGGTCGATAATTCTCACATGCTCAAATCGAGAAATAGTTACAGAGTCATTCGACGGGAATCAAAGTCTAAAAACAGTACAACGGCAGTAACAATGAACATTTGACACATGTTTGTTCTGCACCAAACATTTAATTATTGGACGTTTCAGAATATACATATTCCATCTACAGCAAGCTATATTGAACATGGTAAATTATTAAGTACAAACATTTTATAAAGCTTAAACGTTCTATAAAAGTAATTAAAATAAAAGTATGAAGTAAAATAAAGAGACAATCGAATAAACAGAAGAAAATAATACAACAATATTATACAAGTATGTAGAAAAATACAAAACTTCACTACAGTTAAGTTATTATTTAAATCAATTAAAATAGATATACTTTCATTATAAATTCAGTATTTGAAAATCCAGGTAAGATGACTTTGAAATTCGTAATCAAGATAGTGTAGTTAGCGTTTTCATTCTGTGTGTGTGAGAATTGTGGAGTCTGATAGACTTGATAATTTTTATAAGCCATTTTTAATTTTAATAAATAGTGTTTGTTTTGTATTTGAATTTTGTGCAAAGCTACACGAGGGTCATCTGCGATTGCTGTTCCTCATTTAGCAGTGCAAAACTAGAAGGAAGGCAGATAGTTAACCACCAACTGCTAACTCTTGGGTTATTTTTTTTACCAATGAATAGTGGGATTGACCGTTACATAAATACGAACCCACGGCTGAAAGGGCAGGCATGTTTGGTGCGATGAGGATTCAAATCTGCGACCCTCAGATTACAAATCGAACGCCTAACCCTCCTGTTAGTAAATAGTATGAAAACATGGCTAACTTGTAAAAGTGTGTTATATATATTTGGCATAACAGATATTGATGACAGATGCTATTTAATATTTTTAAATATGAACAACTCATCAGAAGAACTATTTAACACTACCTAATTCAAAAGTAAAAGTAAGCCTGCTGAAACTAAAGAGAATGAAACGTAAAGACCTTAATATAAATTTTATTACTTTCTGTTCAAGCTCAATCGATCCAATTATAATACAAAACAATGTAATTACTTCACATTCAAAATGTACATAAAATACTGTGTTCAAAATACAGTTAAAAGTTAGAACAGAAATTTACATGTTATAGAAAATAATGAACTCAAGGGAAAACTGACTCACAACATAAGATGCATTGATAATAATCCTACAGCTGATTAAAATCAGAGACAAGTATATGGATGATTTTACAAATGTTCCATAAAGCAATCTTTCTGTACTCTTCCACTTTGCTGGTATTTCCTCAAAACTGACACAAAAGTTTTGTAAAGGAATTCAAAGTTTCCATAGCTTTTATTGGTTTGGTTCACTTTTTTCTATGCCTACAATTACCACTGTAACATTATCCCCACTAAGCTTACGCAAAGCTTCATTAACAAGTTTACCACATATTCCTTCATAATTGGAAAATACCTGCTTCTCCTTAGCTGCTGCCCTGTCATCCTAAAAAAGAGTATATTAGATAAGGATCATCTAGGCATCATAACGTATAGAAAAACAAATGTATACTACTAATCTTATATTTCAATTTTAGCAGATATTGTACATAAATTCCTTATAGTGCAATGTATAACGTATTGCAATTACATTTCTGTGGATATCAGAGATATTATCCACCTTATTTCACAAGCTAAATACATATTAATTCTATGCTACGAGAGTACCTATTTCAGTTGTTGTTACTCCAGCTACAAAAAAAGTGCAGTAAAACATTCAATATTAGATGAAAATATATGAAATAAATACATTAAGATATAACACCTAAAACCTCTTTTAAATATCCTGTATTATTTATGCACTTTAACTGTGAAAGCCACCATACTTCAAAAACCAGTATAAATTCAAGGTAAACATTTTCAATCCTAAATGAGGATGTGTGCAGTTTTGTCAAACAGTAATAATTAAACTGATTGATGTGATGTGAACATAAAAAGCAAGGAAATAAAAAAGGAAAGGAACAATTATGATAAAGGTTATTTTGAATGAAGATGAGTATGAATGTACTGAGTTCGAAGGAAGCACACTGGTGAAAAAGTTAAGGTTATAGACATGTTCAGTCAGCATCAGGTACCAGTCTGATAGATTTAACATTTAGCTTCTTGAGAAGAATGAGATAACATAGTATTGTAGTTGTGAAAAAGTTAAGGTTATAGACATGTTCAGTCAGCATCAGGTACCAGTCTGATAGATTTAACATTTAGCTTCTTGAGAAGAATGAGATAACATAGTATTGTAGTTGTGAAAAAGTTAAGGTTATAGACATGTTCAGTCAGCATCAGGTACCAGTCTGATAGATTTAACATTTGGCTTCTTAAGAAGAATGAAATAACATAGTATTGTAGTTGTGAAAAAGTTACGGTTATAGACATGTTCAGTCAGCATCAGGTACCAGTCTGTTAGATTTAACAATTAGCTTCTTGAGAAGAATGAGATAACATAGTATTGTAATTGTGAAAAAGTTAAGGTTATAGACATGTTCAGTCAGCGTCAGGTACCAGTCTGATAGATTTAACATTTGGTTTCTTAAGAAGAATGAGATAACATAGTATTGTAGTTGTGAAAAAGTTAAGGTTATAGACATGTTCAGTCAGCGTCAGGTACCAGTCTGTTAGATTTAACAATTAGCTTCTTGAGAAGAATGAGATAACATAGTATTGTAGTTGTGAAAAAGTTAAGGTTATAGACATGTTCAGTCAGCATCAGGTACCAGTCTGATAGATTTAACATTTGGTTTCTTAAGAAGAATGAGATAACATAGTATTGTAGTTGTGAAAAAGTTAAGGTTATAGACATGTTCAGTCAGCGTCAGGTACCAGTCTGTTAGATTTAACAATTAGCTTCTTGAGAAGAATGAGATAACATAGTATTGTAGTTGTGAAAAAGTTAAGGTTATAGACATGTTCAGTCAGCATCAGGTACCAGTCTGATAGATTTAACATTTAGCCTCTTGAGAAGAATGAGATAACATAGTATTGTAGTTGTGAAAAAGTTAAGGTTATAGACATGTTCAGTCAGCATCAGGTACCAGTCTGATAGATTTAACATTTAGCTTCTTGAGAAGAATGAGATAACATAGTATTGTAGTTGTGAAAAAGTTAAGGTTATAGACATGTTCAGTTAGCATCAGGTACCAGTCTGATAGATTTAACATTTGGTTTCTTAAGAAGAATGAGATAACATAGTATTGTAGTTGTGAAAAAGTTAAGGTTATAGACATGTTCAGTCAGCATCAGGTACCAGTCTGATAGATTTAACATTTAGCTGCTTGAGAAGAATGAGATAACATAGTATTGTAGTTGTGAAAAAGTTAAGGTTATAGACATGTTCAGTCAGCATCAGGTACCAGTCTGATAGATTTAGCATTTAACTGCTTGAGAAGAATGAGATAACATAGTATTGTAGTTGTGAAAAAGTTAAGGTTATAGACATGTTCAGTCAGCATCAGGTACCAGTCTGATAGATTTAACATTTAGCTTCTTGAGAAGAATGATATAACATAGTATTGTAGTTGTGAAAAAGTTAAGGTTATAGACATGTTCAGTCAGCATCAGGTACCAGTCTGTTAGATTTAACAATTAGCTTCTTGAGAAGAATGAGATAACATAGTATTGTAGTCGTGAAAAAGTTAAGGTTATAGACATGTTCAGTCAGCATCAGGTACCAGTCTGATAGATTTAACATTTAGCCTCTTGAGAAGAATGAGATAACATAGTATTGTAGTTGTGAAAAGTTAAGGTTATAGACATGTTCAGTCAGCATCAGGTACCAGTCTGATAGATTTAACATTTAGCTTCTTGAGAAGAATGAGATAACATAGTATTGTAGTTGTGAAAAAGTTAAGGTTATAGACATGTTCAGTCAGCATCAGGTACCAGTCTGATAGATTTAACATTTAGCCTCTTGAGAAGAATGAGATAACATAGTATTGTAGTTGTGAAAAAGTTAAGGTTATAGACATGTTCAGTCAGCATCAGGTACCAGTCTGATAGATTTAACATTTAGCTGCTTGAGAAGAATGAGATAACATAGTATTGTAGTTGTGAAAAAGTTAAGGTTATAGACATGTTCAGTCAGCATCAGGTACCAGTCTGATAGATTTAGCATTTAACTGCTTGAGAAGAATGAGATAACATAGTATTGTAGTTGTGAAAAAGTTAAGGTTATAGACATGTTCAGTCAGCATCAGGTACCAGTCTGATAGATTTAACATTTAGCTTCTTGAGAAGAATGAGATAACATAGTATTGTAGTTGTGAAAAAGTTAAGGTTATAGACATGTTCAGTCAGCATTAGGTACCAGTCTGATAGATTTAACATTTAGCTTCTTGAGAAGAATGAGATAACATAGTATTGTAGTTGTGAAAAAGTTATGGTTATAGACATGTTCAGTCAGCATCAGGTACCAGTCTGATAGATTTAACATTTAGCTTCTTGAGAAGAATGAGATAACATAGTATTGTAGTTGTGAAAAAGTTAAGGTTATAGACATGTTCAGTCAGCATCAGGTACCAGTCTGATAGATTTAACATTTAGCCTCTTGAGAAGAATGAGATAACATAGTATTGTAGTTGTGAAAAAGTTAAGGTTATAGACATGTTCAGTCAGCATCAGGTACCAGTCTGATAGATTTAACATTTGGTTTCTTAAGAAGAATGAGATAACATAGTATTGTAGTTGTGAAAAAGTTAAGGTTATAGACATGTTCAGTCAGCATCAGGTACCAGTCTGATAGATTTAGCATTTAGCTTCTTGAGAAGAATGAGATAACATAGTATTGTAGTTGTGAAAAAGTTACAGTTGTAGACATGTTCAGTCAGCATCAGGTACCAGTCTGATAGATTTAGCATTTAGCTTCTTGAGAAGAATGAGATAACATAGTATTGTAGTTGTGAAAAAGTTAGTTATAGACATGTTCAGTCAGCATCAGGTATCAGTCTGATAGATTTAACATTTAGCTTCTTGAGAAGAATGAGATAACATAGTATTGTAGTTGTGAAAAAGTTAAGGTTATAGACATGTTCAGTTAGCATTAGGTACCAGTCTGATAGATTTAACATTTAGCTTCTTGAGAAGAATGAGATAACAGTATTGTAGTTGTGAAAAAGTTAAGGTTATAGACATGTTCAGTCAGCATCAGGTACCAGTCTGATAGATTTAACATTTAGCTTCTTGAGAAGAATGAGATAACATAGTATTGTAGTTGTGAAAAAGTTAAGGTTATAGACATGTTCAGTTAGCATTAGGTACCAGTCTGATAGATTTAACATTTAGCTTCTTGAGAAGAATGATATAACATAGTATTGTAGTTGTGAAAAAGTTACAGTTATAGACATGTTCAGTCAGCATCAGGTACCAGTCTGATAGATTTAACATTTAGCTTCTTGAGAAGAATGATATAAGATAGTATTGTAGTTGTGAAAAAGTTACAGTTATAGACATGTTCAGTCAGCATCAGGTACCAGTCTGATAGATTTAACATTTAGCTTCTTGAGAAGAATGATATAAGATAGTATTGTAGTTGTGAAAAAGTTACAGTTATAGACATGTTCAGTCAGCATCAGGTACCAGTCTGATAGATTTAACATTTAGCTTCTTAAGAAGAATGAGATAACATAGTAGTGTAGTAGTGAAAAAGTTAAGGTTATAGACATGTTCAGTCAGCATCAGGTACCAGTCTGATAGATTTAACATTTAGCTTCTTAAGAAGAATGAGATAACATAGTAGTGTAGTAGTGAAAAAGTTAAGGTTATACAGACATGTTCAGTCAGTATTCAGGTAGTAGTCTCCAATACATTTAACATTTGAGATAAGAGAAGTGTTCAGGGACCTAATGATCTACCTGGCTCTCCTATCCTATAATATATATTAAAACTATTACATAAAATAAAAAAAGCCCTTAAGGCCAGTCCTTATCATTGAGTTTTCTCTTAAACTTACTGTCTCCACAACATTTAAAGGTTGTGCAACTTATTCTAAAGATCAACCACCCTGCTAGAAAAATAAAACTTAGCTGAATAGGGCTCCTACCCTTCCAAATTTGCACCCTAGTCCAACCATTCTCACAATTAAGCATGAAACAAAGATGATGCATCAACACTATTACATCCCTTAACAATAAACATGTAAACCAGATCTTGTTTAACTTATACTAGTTGAACAATATCTCCTTTCCAGACATTCTACATTCTAGTGGCCTTCCTGTGAACCCTTTCTAACAATTCAATCTTCTTTCTGAGGTAAGGAGCCCAAGACTGAACACAACACTCCAAATGCAACTTAACCAGTGGCCAATACAATGAAATTATAACCTCTTTAGACTTGTACACTATATTTCTATACATAAAACCATATTTGTTATACCACTAGCAACAGTATACCATTTGGCTGGCTTTAGATCCCTTTCCTTCATGATACTGTTGAGGTTATTCCCATCTAAATTACCCTTATAATTTAAATTATGATAACCCACATGATAACTTAAGATACTTTTATAAAGTAGTAGCATCCCTTTCACAGTTGTTATCACCCAAGACCATAATATCATCAGTGAACTTAGGGTAATGTATTAGTCATTACTTCATTTATGTCATTATGGCAAATTGTAAGAGCAAGTCCTAAGATTGAGCCACGATGCCACTTGAAATATTAATCTAGTTTGACTGAACTCTATCTATAACAACTATCTACTTTCTTCCATCCAGTCATTTTTCTGTCCAATCCACTAATTCATTCTTCACACTTATAACTTTTTTGTACAAGACTTCTTATGTGGTACTTTGTTGAGTGCTTTCTGAAAATCCAGATACACCAAATTTACTCCCTTATCTAAATCTTATGTCTGAGTGCAAGTGATCATTGCTCTATCAGATTTCACGTGTTGCTGCATATGGAGATCAGAAATAATGATATTTCGGTTACAAATTTCAAAAAAAGCAAATTCTGAAGGAAAGCAACAAGAAATAACTATTGAGTAGTCGAGCTATTTGAAAACATTGATCAAATGGATCAAACAACTATTCAACGACAGCATCAAGGTCTGATTGATCATACGTTTCTCCAGGTGACAGGTAGAGAGAACAGATAGTGATGGTATGACCCAAGGAAACATGGATAGCTACGACCTCCAAGGGTGTGTTGAGAGGCAAAGCCAAGGTGGGCACATGCTGATCAACCAACAGTGACACCCCTCTATGCACTCATCCATCACACAGCCTGTCATTTCTGGACAAAGAAAACTGCCAAAAGGTGACTGTATCAGCAGGTTTCAGAAATGTTTCCTGTAAAGAAAGACATATAGGATGGTAGGAAACAATCAGTGTTTTGATGCCATCCAGATTAGAACATAAACCTCGACAGTTCCATCGTACCAAGGTGGCCATTTTTATTTATGTGTAGGGGAAGTTGGTGGAGAACCCTTCTGTTTATAACCACGTTTTTTTTCTTTACTGTCTTTATTCGAGGGAGGTCTATCAGCCTCCATGAATCCTGCCCTGAGTTGATTAGGTAGGTTTTTGCTGTTGGAAGAGGATTCCAGCAACTGACAACGTGAACAAATGATTGTTTTGCATTTTGGGGTGGGAGAAGAAGATGTACCCAAGGAAATGTCTATACCCAGAATCAAAGGAAGAGGATTTTGGGATTTGCTGGAATGAATGTTTGGGATAGAGATGGGTGTTGAAGTTGATTCAACAACTTTTTTAGCCATGGAGGTCAAAAGACTATTCCTTTAGTTTGAGAACGATTCTTTTGGAGGCACAGAGAGATCTGTCTGCACTTCTACTGTAGTAGTGGAATGAAGTACAGCAGCATATGTCTGAGATGGACAGCAACTTTCGAGCTTCAGGGTAAGTAATGTTTTGGATCATTTTCAAATGCTGCATCTATTCTTATTCCAACCATTTAGGGCATAAACAAAAGTAAAATGGTTGAGAGCCACTACCATTAAACACAATGAGAGCCTGTTTCACACCCATAGGCATCATGGTCCTTGCCACCTCAACAAGCACCCATCAAGGAACCATGACATGATGTCTTCGAGTGACCAAACTGCTGACACTGAAAACATTTGAGAGGGTTTGGAATGTATGGCAATTAAGATAACCTGCCTTCATGGTGGCAGGTAAATGTGGTGATGTAGATGTCAGAATGAGGACATTGGTCGGCATTGTAATTCCATCTTTGTGAGTGGAGATACACCTCACTGCAGAAACTCCTTGGATGGAGAAACCAGTGAGAATCTCTGACTCGAGGATGTTCTTCAAATCCCTCTCAACAATAACTCCTCATGATAAATCCAAAGTAGCATGAGTTGTAACTTCAATAAGTATATCCCCAGTCACCCTTGAATGCAAGCGGAGTTCACTGTGTTGAGATGTGGATGTTTCCACCACTACGTCACCACATCAAAGCTTCCTTACTGACTTTGGAAAACCAGCAAGTCCCTTCAGTCTCTTCTGAATGAAAAATGGAGACATTTGCCCTAAAGGTTTGTCTAAAAGAGAATGTATTACAAGAAAATGAGGTACAACAAGTAACAGGTGTTGAAGATTGCTGCTCAGAATCTTCAAGACATGGTCGCTTACTTATAAACTTATTTTTCACTATTTTATTTAAGTTTTTATTTGGAGGATCCATCATAAAAAATTTTTAGAAATTTCAAAAGTTTTCCTTAAACCTTTCAGAATTTTCCATAATATTTCCATGACCATAGAATTTATCTTTCTAGACAGGTTTGATCAGTATGCAATCCTTGCAACCATTATATATACACACTACAAATTTAAATGTAGCAGTTTATCTTTAAGAAATTTGGCAAACATTTAATGAGCATTAGGGTCATTCCATGTCAAATCATACTAGGGGGCTGCAGGTGACCCTCACAGAATGCCTTGAAAAAATTCACATGTGCTCATCTACCCATATAATGAAAAACTGCCAAAGATTAGATCAATATATCTAATAATTTCTGATTTAGAGTCCTGTAAAAGTTAATTTTTTGTTATTTTTGGCAAATTCATTTTCAGGCAACTTTGGTTGCTTAAAGCTGCAAGAATAATGGTGGTAGAAGACTGAAATTTGCTACACTGACTGAATTAATCTCACAGAATTCAAAAATGGTCTCATACCAAGTTTATCTCTCTCAGGATTTGCATAGTGAGGCTGTAAGATCACCTGAAAAACCAAAATCGTAAAAAACATTGGTTTATTTAATAAGCCATAGCTCTAAGACGTAATATGATACAAAGCTGAACTTTGTTTTCTAATTTCCTATATCACTTGATAAATCAGCAATTGTTGTAATTAAAAGTCTATTAGATCTCCCATAAAAAATTTAGTTGCATGCAACTTTTTATGTTTTAGCAAAAAATAGCCCTGCTTCTGGCCACAGTTTGACCATGTCACCAGTTATTCAGTCTTTTCAGATTTTTACTATATATTTGTATATCTCTGAATATGATCTACAAAAAAATCAAGATGGTGTTCAACCTACTTTTTCAGTTATAATTTTTTAAAGTATCCTCTGACCATATGTTGTTCACTTGACAAAAAAACTTAAATTCAGGTGTGTTACTGTGTGCAAATATATCCTTACAATTTTGAAAAATACCTGTTGATTTTATGAATCCAACTGAAATATTCTAACCAGCCTTTCAAGATGTTAAATAATGAAATTGTAAGAAACAAGAAAGAATTAATTCATTTCTGATTGATTGACTTAGTGTTTTATGGCACAAAGCAGCTAGGATATCTGCGCCAAACATCCGGTAAAAGGGTAAAAATAAAGTAAATGTAGTAAAAGACATAAAAGGAAATGAAGGTAAAACAATAAAGTATAAAACCAATGTTGACACCTAGTCTACAACGTTAAGAGAGAAAGCAGAGTAAGAGAAGTTGTAAAGGACTTTCTCTAGCATAATGGTAATGATCATAACCCTCCAGGAAGACTAACAGGTAAGTACAAGAACCACCGTCAGTCACCTAAAGTTGGCCTTTCCAGTCCTGGTTCTGGGTTATGTGTCATAGCAGCTATTATCAAAATGTAAAATAATAGAAGTTTTAAATGACATATAGCAAAATCGTAATAATGAGTAGCCAAATGTTCAGTAAAAAGGTAAAAGTGAAGTAAATGGAGTAAAATTTGTAAAAGTAAATGAAGGTAAAAACAAAACAGCAACTAAAACAGAAAATGGCATAAAAACCAATGTTGACATCCAGTCTACAAAGTTGTAAAGGACTTTCTGTAGCAGAATGGTAATGATCATAACCTGCCAGGAAGACTAACAGGTAAGTATAAAAAACACCGTCAGTCACCTGAAGTTGGTCTTTCCAGTCCTGGTTCCAGGTTATGTGTCATTATGGCCAGTACTAAAAGGTAAAGTAGTAAAAGTGTGAAATGATATGCAGCAAAAGTGTAATAACAACTCGCCAGGATAGCTAACGAGTAGTTCAAACGGACAGTTTTAACAGCAGCGTTAGTCACCTGAAGTTGGCCTTTCCAGTCCTGGTGTCGAGTTATTTAATGTTCTGGCCATTGTCCAATGTCAAATTGAATGAGAGAGATTAAAACTGTAAAAAAGGAACCACAATTAAAAAGGTGTAATGAATAAATATGCAACACTTAAATGAGATTAAAAAGATTAATGGCCATTAAAAAATTAAAAACGTTATCAAGGTGGACAGTGTCACCATCACCAATAACATTGTCCAATGTTACAGACAGACCCTAAGAAAAAATATATTTAAAATATTGCTGTCGTTGAGAATTGTAACGATGGCAAGAAAGTAAAACGTGGCTGATAGTGATTTGAGTGTTACACAAACTACACATTGGTGCATCAGTTCCAGATAAAAGAAAACGATGAGTTAAAAAACTGTGACCAATGAGTAGTCCAGTTAGAACAACTTCCTCCTTCCAAACTTTACGAAAGCTGGATGGCCAAAGTCCAATATAGGGCTTGATTTGAAAATGCTTGTTGTCGCGTTGCTCACTCCAAGTGGACTGCCAGCTGGCACAGAGCCGAGCCTTGAAGACAAGACCATAGTCCATGTACAGAATAGGCACAGGGGTAATATTACCGGAGCAAATAGATTTAGCTGCTGTGTCTGCAAGATCGTTCCCGTGAATACCAACGTGGCCTGGTATCCAGAAAAACTGGATAGAAGTAGCTGTTAATGAGAAATGGGCCAGTTGGTTTTGAATATCAGCGAGAACAGGGTGTGAGCCAACGTGTAGTGATTCCAGGGTCAGTATAGAACTAAGCAAATCAGTATAAATAGTGCAGTTGGAGTATTGCTCAGCTGCAATATGATCCAGGGCAAGAGATATGGCATACAGTTCAACAGTGAACACAGAAGCTGTAGAGGGGATTCTGCACACAACTACTGAACCACAGCAAACCATAGCAGAGCCCACTGAATTACCTGATTTGGAACCGTCTGTATAAATGGGAACTGAATGATTGTTCGAAAGATATTCATTAAATAGAAGACGGTACTTCCAATCTGGAGTATCTGCCTTTTTTAGATGACTGAAAGAAAGGTCACATTTGGGGGCTGTAATAAGCCATGGTGGGATGGGTTGACTTATGGAATCTGCAATGTTATCCAAGGACAGACCCAATTCATCCAATTGCGCCTGGATGCGAAGGCCAAATGGAGCAATGACAGATTGTCTGTTCTGAAAAAGTACTGCCCACCGAGGGAAAAAAACACATCCCCAGGTGGGATGCTTTGTTAAGGAACGAAGTTTCAAAGAATATAGTAAAGACAGCTGCAAACGACGAAGGTGCAGAGAAGCTTCATGAGATTCAACGTATAAGCTTTGAACTGGAGAGGTACGGAAAGCCCCAGTGCAGAGTCGAAGTCCTTGGTGATGAATGGGGTCCAGCATCTTTAAGGCCGAGGGTCTGGCAGAGCCAAAGACCATTGATCCATAGTCGAGTTTTGATTGAATAAGAGCACGATATATCTTTAACATAGAACATCGATCTGCTCCCCAACTGGTGGAAGAGAGGACACAGAGGATGTTCAGTGCTCTTGTGCATTTGACCCAAAGCTGCTTTAAGTGTGGTATAAAGGTCAGCTTACGATCAAAGATAAGCCCCAAGAACTTGGTCTCCGAAACCACTGGCAGCAAAACTTCACCGATATGAAGTTTAGGATCAGGGTGAATACCCCGTTAACAGCAAAAGTGCATGCATACGGTTTTAGAGAGAGAGAAATTAAAGCCGTTCGCCATAGTCCACTTCAGTACACGATTGAAGGCATTTTGTAGTTGCCGCTCAATATATCTCATGTTCGACGACTGACATGTGATGTGAAAGTTGTTGATATACAGCCCATTCGCAAGAGTGAGAGGGAGTTGTTCAGTGATGGCATTTATCTTTATACTGAAAAGTGTGACACTCAAAACACAGCCTTGAGGGACTCCAAGTTCCTGTACAAAAGAACGGGAAAGTGTCGAACCCACACGAAATTGGAATCTCCTGTCCATTAAAAAATTTTTAGTAAACATGGGTAAATGGCTATGTAACCCATATGTATGGAGGTCTCGCAAAACGCCATACCTCCATGTTGTGTCGTAAGCCATCTCAATGTCAAAGAATATTGACACAAGATGTTGGCATTTGAGAAAGGCTTCTCTGATTGATGTTTCAAGATGAATTAGGTGGTCTGTGGTGGAGTGCTGTCGTCAGAACCCACACTGAGTGGGCGAGAGGAGGTTGTTTGATTTGAGGAACCAAACAAGACGAGCATTAACCATCCTTTCTAAGGTCTTACAGAGACAGCTTGTCAAAGCAATTGGACGGTACTTTGAAGGAATCTTTGGATCTTTCCCTGGCTTAGTGAAAGGTAAAATAATAGCCTTGCGCCAGGCATCAGGAAAAACATTCTCCTGCCAGATCCGGTTAAAGACAATCAGAAGGACATCAAGAGAAGCAGGAGATAGATGGTGCAGCATGTCATAATGAACATCATCAGGTCCAACAGATGTACTGGCAGACCGATGAAGGGCCATTTTCAGTTCCACCAGTGTAAAGGGACAATTATAATCAAAGAAACAGTCAGTTCGAAAGAAAAGAGGTGAACGCTCTGCCCGAGTCTTGATGGCCAAGAAGGTGGAGGAACAAGCAGAAGTGCTAGATACCCGGCAAAAGCTTTCACCTAGAGTATCAGCGATGCTCCAGACATCAGCCACCTCCTGACCATCAGAGAGTAAGATCGAGAAGGGGACAGAATTGTAGTGCCCATTAACCTTTCGAATCCTGTCCCCATATGCTCCTGAAACTGGTGGTAGAAGATATGCTAGTTGTGAACTTAATCCAAGATTCCTTCTGGCTTTGACGTCTTACCCACCTAGCATGTGCACGGGCCCGTTGGAAAGCGACACGGATTGAAAGTGTGGGATATCTACGAAAAGTATCCCAGGCCCGTGTTTGAGCCTTCCATGCTAAGTGGCAAGCAGGATTCCACCACGGACGAGGATATTGTGGAAAACGTGTTGAGGTTATAGGAATACACTGAGCAGCTACTTGTATAATACAGCCAGTTACTGCTGCCACACAGTCGTCTATTGATAGCTGATTTACGATGGCAGGATCAAGTTCTGCGAGAGCAGTGAAAGTGGACCAGTCTGCCTGATCTAGCTTCCACCGGGGCACGCGGGTAGGGTGGCATCGACCACGGCCAGTCTCTTTCAAAAGGATAGGAAAATGATCACTGCCTAGTGGATTACTGTCAACCCTCCATGAAAAATGGGAGAATAATGAAAGGGAGCAAACCGAGAGATCAATAGCGGTAAAGGACTGACTAGGTGCATGAAAATAAGTGGAAGAACCAGTATTGAAAAGAGAAAGATTGTGATCAGAGACCATACGCTCTACAGATCGACCCCTCCCATCAATAACAGCACTTCCCCAGAAGGGATGATGTCCATTAAAATCCCCCAGGATTAGAAATGGAAATAACAACTGTGCAACGAGAGCATCAAGGTCTGATTGATCATATGTCTCTCCAGGGGAGTGGTACAGAGAACAAACAGTGATGGTATGACCCAAGGAAACACGGATGACTACAGCCTCCAAGGGTGTGTTGAGTGACAAAGACAGGGTGGGCACATGCTGATCAACCAATAGTGCCACCCCTCCATGTACTCGTCCATCACACAACCTGTCATTTCTGTACAGAAAAAACTGCCAAATGGAGACTGTATCAGTAGGTTTGAGAAATGTTTCTTGTAAGGAAAGACAAACAGGATGGTAGGAAGCAATCAGTGTTTTGATATCATCCAGATTAGAACGTAAACCTCGACAGTTTCATTGTATCAAGGTGATAATTTTTAAGAAAGGGTAGGTGAAGTGGCTGGAGAACCCTTCTGTTTATGACTACGTCTTTTTTCCTTACTGTCCTTAATCAGAGAAGGTCTATCAACCTCCATGGATCCTGCCCTGGGTCGATTGGGCAGGTCTTTGTTGTTGGAAGGGGATTCCAGTGACTGAGGATGTGAACGAATGATTGTTTTGCCTTTTGGGGTAGGGAAAAAAAGATGTATTAGAAGAAATGCCTGTATTTGAA